>NC_067474.1:87525823-87743323 GCF_947179515.1 Apodemus sylvaticus | reverse complement strand
CACACACACACACACACACACCACCTTTTTTCTCTCTCATTGCTTTTAAATAGCCTACATTTCCTGTGATGCTCCCATGTACATATCCTATCTCTGACTCATTCTTTCAAATCTTTCTCTGATTGCCTCTCAGTTACATGTCACTTTCAAATATGGCTGCTTCTGGATACAAACTAAATTTATCTTCATTGTTAGGGATATTAAAGCTGTTTACTAAGGGAATCTGTATTGCAGCTAGGTCATACTGTAATTTAGAGCATGTCTGCATTCCATCTGGGTTATATAGATCTAGAAGGTCTTTGGATATGATTCCTTGCTGGAGCATTCATGTTACTGGATTAAAATTCTTCTACAATGGAGCATTTACAGCATTTTGAAATGGTCTTTGTCTACTAAAAACATTTGGATCATGATGGAAAAGTGATAAAATGGGAAGCTGGAAGTGCATGGGAGAAATATCTCTCTGTTGGGCTTTTATTACCCTGACAAAATACTCAACATAAACAAATCAACAGAAGGAGAAAATACTTTGGCTTACGTTTTCAGAGGTATCAGCATGTAATGAGCTGCAGACTAACAGAAAGACATATTTTCAAATCAATGGGAGTCATGCATGGCAGAGGCTGCTCAAGTTATGATATCTATGAGCAGAAGACAACTTGGACAAGCTAGTACAAGACATCACCCTGCAATGACATTGCCCTTGTGACCTTCAAGAATGCTCTACCTCCAAAGATTTTCAGCATCTCCTGAAATAGAATAGTCCTAAGTATAGTTAGACAGGTATTGTTTGTGGAGCAGTGAGCTGTGAATGGAAGCCTGGTAAGGTTGAGCTAAGGTTAGGAGCCTCAGAGACCCCGAAGGGATGGTAGGATCTTAGCCTGCTTCTGGAACCAGGCCCTTGGCATGTAGCCACAGGCCTTCCCCCCATCACCCTATCATTTGAAGGACATTTAGATTTCTATTTCCTTGTTATTGTGAAAATTGTAGTAATGAATATGGCTAGCAAGTATTTCTGGAATAGGAGGCATTAATTTTTTGGAGAGATTATTTTCAAGCATCATGAAATTATAGAACATTTATATTTTAGAGGCCTATTTTCTGGGACTGAGTAAAGTCTCAGGATTGTCTTTAGAATCTAACAATGACCACCTGCATTCATGACAAAGGACTGCAAGTGTAAAATAGAGATTGTATCAGAGGTGAGAAGGTCATAACCTCTGTCCTAACAGCAGAAGTAACTGGGACCAGTGGGACACAGGCATGCAGGAAATCCACCAGACCAGCTGCATGGGTTCCTTCCAGTCTGTCTGGGCTGGTGCCCTGAGCAGACCTTGGGCACAAACTCTGCAGCCAGTTCCACCCAGTGGAAGCTCCACGCCCAGGCGCTTTTACAAGCCCAGGATCACAATGATCCCAGGATCCCAGGATCCTAGGAGCTTGGTCACACAAGAATCTCAGGGTCCCAGAGGGTGCTTTACTCCCAGGAGTTCAGACACACCCAGGATCTCAGGATCACAGGATCATGGAATCACAGGATCACAAAGATAGCTTGACTCTGAGGAGTACTGAAACAACCAGGATAACAGGAAGGACAGGCTCTAGTCAGATATAGCAAGGACAGGTAACACTAGAAATAACCAGGTGGTGAGACACAAGCATAAGAACATAAACAACAGAAACCAAAGCTACTTGGCATCATCAGAACCCAATTCTTCCACCATAGCACATCATGGTTATACCATCATACTGGAAAAGCAAGATTCAGATCTAAAATCACTTCTCATGATGATGATGGAGGACTTTAAGAAGGACATAAATAACTCCCTTAAAGAAATACAGGAGAACACATGTAAAAGCTGGAAGCTCTTAAAGATGAAACACAAAAATCCCTTAAGGAATTACAGGAAAATTCAATCAAACAGATGAAGGAAATGAACAAAACCATCTAGGTTCTAAAAATGGAAGTAGAAACAATAAAGAAATCATGAAGTGAGACAACCCTGGAGCTAGAAAACATAGGAAAGAGTTCAGGAGTCATAGATACGAGTATTACCAAATACATTAGATAGAAGATAGACTTTCAGGTTCAGAAGATACCATAGAAAAACATTGACACAACAGTCAAAGGAAACACAAAAATCTAAAAGTTCCTAACCCAAAATATCCAGGAAATCCAGGTAAAAAGCTGGAAGCCCTTAAAGATGAAACACAAAAATCCCTTAAAAATTATAGGAAAACTCAATCAAACAGACGAAGGAAATGAGCAAAACCATCCAGGTTCTAAAAATGGAACTAGAAACAATAAAGAAATCATGAAGTGAGACAACCCTGGAGCTAGAAAACATAGGAGAGAGTTCAGGAGTCATAGATACAAGTATCACCAAATACATGAGATAGAAGAGAGACTCTCAGGTTCAGAAGATACAATAGAAAACATTGATACAACAGTCAAAGAAAACACAAAAAGCAAAAAGTTCCTAACCCAAAATATCCAGGAAATCCAGGACACAAGGAGAAGACCAAACCTAATGATAATAGGCATAGAAGAGAGTGAAGATTTACAACTTAAAGGGTCCATAAGTATCTTCACCAAAATTCGGAAGAAAACATCCCTAGCCTAAAGAAAGAGATGCCCATGAACATAAAAGAAGCCTACATAACTCTAAATAGACTGGACCAAAACAGAAATCCCTCCTATCACATAATAATCAAAACACCAAATGCACTAAACAAAAAAAGCATATTAAAAGCAGTAAGGGAAAAATGTCAAGTAACATATAAAGGCAGGCCTATCAGAATTATACCAGACTTCTCACCAGAGACTATCAAAGAAGATCCTGGGCAGATTTCATATAGACCCTAAGAGATCAATGATGCCAGCCCAGGCTGCTATACTCAGCAAAACTCTCAATTACCCTAGATGGAGAAAGCAAGATATTCCATGACAAAACCAAGTTTACACAATATCTTTCCCCAAATCCAGCCTTACCAAGAATAATAGATAGAAAACACCAACACAAGGTGGGAAACTACACTCTCGAAAAAGGAACAAAGTAATCTTTCAACAAATCCACACAAACAGAATTCCACTTCTAACAACAAAAATAACAGGAAGTAACAATTTTCCTTAATATCTCTTAATATGAAAATTAATATTAATAACATATCCTAACTGATTGAAATTCAAAAATATGAGGAATGTTTGGCTGTCAGCCAGTGGTATCTCTAATTTGGTAATTGGAGAAACATGTTGAATATTGTACAATCCATATATGCTTTCTGCTTGTTTGTACATGACAGTCTTTTTGCTGTGTACCACATAATGGTCTTGAAATCATGCTTCTCCTATCTCAGCCTCTCTATTAGTAGGATTGATTATTTGATATTCTCATACTATACTATGGTTTTCCGAACAGCTTACATATTTTGAAATTATTTATATAGCCAAAAGAAATGTAAACAATTAAGTGTAAGAGAACAACGAAGCGTGAGACTGAATGTTTTGCTTGATATTTATAATTATAGTATCGATTTTGAAGATGACCTTATAAGTTACTCTTTTTCAGAGATGAATGCTTTTCAAACTTATCACAGCCAAAGAAGCGGAATTTTACCCTTACCTAATGTCTGTGCCACCCTCTAAGCAGAATCATTGTTCATTGAAACAGTTGATGAATGACTTATAGATAAACCATCTTAAATAATTTCTTAAATGAATGTTACATGTTCCCTATGGACTGAGAATGATGACAATCACTCAAGTCAAATAGCTTTGACCATAGCAGGAAATCTGTATCCAAATAATTGTGCCTATAATTTATTCCTTGGTACAGCAGAACTGTCACTTCTTAGCTGTTCTGGAGGTAAAAATCCTTTGGTGACTTTGAAGTACAGGCTTATTACAATGAACTCCAATATTTAATAAATCTTATTTTGTGTTTCTACCACAGTAAGAGCCCAGATTATAAGCTCTACTAAAAAAAAAATGAACAAGAAAACAAAGAGACTTTATCTTTTTATGTTCATTTAATCACATGTCCATTATTTTTATGCTTGCTATAAAAATATATATTTTGTTGAATATGATAAAAATAATAATTAAAAAATAAAGTACAAAATAGATGGAAACAATTGGAATATCACCAGTAAAGTTGGATGGATAGTGATATAACAGCTATGCCTACTTTAGCTTCTGAAGTTCTGAATTTCTGAGCTTCCTGGCAGTCAAAACAAAGACAGAAACAATCCTTTCAAAGCATCAAAACACACCCATTGTAAAGTCAACCAAACTGTTCCACAAAATGCAATTTTTCTTAGAATAGAACCATTGCTAATATGTCTCAAGATGCTATGAAGAGACCCACATTGTGCAACATGATGTTGTCAACAACTTGTCTTCATAAAATTCCATAAACTGCTTGCTGAGCTATCAAAATCAAAACAAAAGCAAAAGCAAAAGCAAAAACAAAAACAAAAACAAAAACAAAAACAAAACCCCAGAAGGGCTGACTGTTTTCTTTAGCTAAAGTAGCCTCTATTAAAGTCTATGATACCAGAAACATTGATAAATGGAATTTGGGGGTTATACTTTTTATCTTTTAATCATTTCAACCAGAAAGAGATAATTTCTGTAAAGAATTTAGTAATCCCTCCCCAGTCTTTTCCTGGACTTTGGAGTTTCCTTCACCAAGTATCTACAAACAAGTCCTTATCCCTCTAACCTGTTCCTAACTATTTAAGCTAAGGGAAGCCTCCTGACACAAAGCTTTGCACTTAGCTTTGTTGGCTAAGTTGAGATATGCAGTTTCTTTCCACTGAAAAATTAAAACAAGGAAAACAAATTTTAATATAATGACTTATTCTAGAAAGATAAGGTACAAAAGTTGAAATGGGTGTTCTAGATGGCCAATACACACACACACACACACACACACACACACACACACACACGGCACTTGAAAACAATCATGCAGAGGAAGTCGGAGACCATATGTCCTTGCAGCCTTGCCTGCCTGTGTCTTGTAAGAGGTGAGCAAAAGAAAATTTGCCATTTCCTAGGCCTTCCTCTCTTCCCAAAATCCAGACTAACATACCTGCCCCACCTTAGACAGCCTTCCTAACAAAAGTGACAGGATACTCTAGGAATTCTCAAACTGATGAGGACAAAGGTAGAGAGGCAGGACCTGCTGTAACTGGCTACAGGATCCTACTGTGGGAACTACTTGCTGATAAATGTATTCACATATGAAAGTGTAGATGCAACACTTGGGACTGACATACTTAAAAACTAGCCAGTGCACGTTGAGATACAATGCCTTAAATTCGTGGAGGAATTAATTGATACTCTACTCTCCAGGAAACAGGATGTCAAGCATTAGCCTGAGGTTTTGCAGATTAAGTTGGCTGTGTGCTGCAGCAGGAGGTCTGGGAAAATCAATACTGCAACAATTACCTCTGTAGCATGAAAGCAGTGGCCGACATAAGCACCGTGGAGATCCCATTTCATGCTACAGACCAGCAGCTCCATTTCCTAAGGGATGATCATTTCAGCTCCTACTGCTTAGGTTTACAAAACACTAGAATCTTTTCAAGAAAGCCTGCAAGGGCCTCTGTTATTCTCCTAGATAGCTGTGAAGCAGCACAGTGTAAGAGAAGTCCCTCACCAGAAAGAGAGCTTGCTCTTTCAGAGAGCGATACCTTCCCCAGCCACTACAGTAAGGAACACTCTGCCTGCTTTCTCAAGTACTATTTGAAAGTTGTACAACTCCTTGAGTTAGCTAAGCTTCCCAAAATGGGAGCTTTCAGGGTAGCTACAATGCGTTGGAAAGTGACCCTGACTGAGCTGAAAAACATAATACCTATCTGGTCACATGGCTCACCAAACAGATTGAATATAAACTAGCTCCCTTTTTATTCCAGGAATTTTCTATCACATGCCTGGAGATTCTGTTGGTTTCCCAGAACCTCTCAATTTTTAATTTTAGAGCCTTATTTAAACTGATAACAAATCTCTGTCATGGGAAAGTTGTTCATAGTATTATTTGGCTCTTAAATTTTCTTTCGCTTTGGAGCTTGAATACTGCACAGTTAGAAACAAAAAGAGATGATATGACTTACCATGGTCATCCCTTAAGGGTAAATGGATATGGATGATTTTGATAACATTCTAACTGAGCTACCAAAGTAGAAAGACTTGTCATCAGAACAACCAGTGACCAGAGGCAGTAACTGTATACTTAAGCTGTGTGTTATTCAAAGAGGGACCTGGGAGGGAAAGGGGATGGGGGAGAGGAGAAGAGAGTGGTACATGATCTGGTATTGGGTAAAGGAAAAGTACTGAAGTCTTGAGGGCCAGCAGAAAAAAATGGAAACAGACAACTTCAGGAGGTAGGAGTTTGGGGTCACCCTCCAGAATGTACCAGATAACTGAGAGGTGAAAGACTCTCAGGACTCAAAGGGAAGGGACCCTAGATGAAATGCCCTAGAGTGGGGAGAGGGAACTTATAAAGCCTACCTACAGCATAAAGACAGAACATTGAGTGAGGGATGGGGTTGCTATCCCACCAGTCGAAACACTGACTCATAATTGTTCCTGTTCAGAGAGCTTCAGGGATGTAAATGGAGAAGAACCTGAGGAAAAGACAGGATAGGGACAGGTCCAAAGTGGGATCAAGCTCAAGGGAAAGCCCCAAAGCCTGACACTATTACTGAGGCTATGGGACACTCACAATATGGGACCTATCATGACTGACCCCAGAAAGACCCAACAAGTGGCTCAAAGAGTCAGCTGCAGATATTTGCACTCAACCAATGGACAGAAGCTGCTGACCCCTGTGGTTGAATTAGGGAAAAGCTGGAAGAATCTGAGAAGGAGGTCAACCCTGTAGGAGGACCAGTTGTCTCAATTAACCTGAACCCCTGAGATCTCTCAGACATTGGACCACCAAACTGAGGTCCCCATCACATATACAGCAGAGAATTGCTGGGTCTGGGTTCATTCTGAGAAGATGCACCTAACCTTCAAGAGACTGGAGGTCCCAGGGAGTTTAGAGGTCTAGTGGGGTGGGGATTTTATCATAGAGACAGGGATACAGGGAGGAGGTATGGAATGTAGAGCAGTTGGAGGGTATACTGGGAAGGGAATAAAATCTGCCATGTAAAAAAAGAAAAAAGAATAAAGAATAAAAAAAGGCAACAGATTCACACTCTACAAAATTACGTTACATTTAGCTCAAGACAGCTGCTAACATAGGGAATAGAGCAAAGGGAATTAATAATTCCAGAGCTCATTCTTTTTCCTCTGATCAGTATTGACCTCATCCTGCATTCATATCTATCTATGTCTATGACTTTGTCATCTCTTAGGACAGGAACTGTTTATACTGAGGATGAGTTCATTTAGTATGTTTAGGTCTACCATTCCTCTAACAACCACTTAGAATAAGGGGTTAATTTATAACAAGTCAACCATTGGTGTATCTTGCTGAGCTATGTACAGTGTGCACTTGCAGATTTTATCAAGAATATGGGCTACAAACATGTCCTTATGAATGAGAACATGAAAGCAGTACAATGTATTCCTTTAGCTCCCTGACAATCATAGAATATTGGTGGATGGCAAAGGTGTTTTGTTGTTTTCTTTTTTTAGTTAGTTAGTTTGTTTGTTTTGAGGGGGAAGAAAAAGTGAGTGAAGAAATAGAAACATAATCAAGACATGTTAGGACCTCTCAAAAATTTAACAAAGCTCTCCTGATGAGTAAATCCAATTTTAGGCTATGCTTTACCATAACGAATTCAACAAGTACTTAGAAAAGATTATTCAAAACATTTGGCATGAACTCCAAGTCCTTCACTTGTTGAATATGAAATCGGGCAAGAAAGGAACACTTTTCATTATGCCTGTGTCATAGCTAGGCTTTCAGGATTAAATAACATTTAATTGAAGAACTGTGTTTTTAATGAAGAGGAGACCTATCAAAGAGAGATCCCTGAGTGGGAATTAGGAAAGAGAGAGGTTGTACAGCCCCGGAGAAAGACCTTCAGGGAAACAGCCTGGAAATCTCTCAGTTCCAGACCCAGGAGGTCTGTTTGGTGTATCCTTAAAATGATACCTCTTCTTGTTTAAATTAACTTGACTGGGTTTTATTTGGTTTCGTTTCGTTTCGTTTTCTTGTACTGAAACCAAAATGCCCTAACTACAGTAGAAGCATTGAGATAGGGAAATATAAGAAAGCCAGAGGGAAACAAGAAAATTTGAATAATCTATCAAGAAGACACTCTGGTTTCACTAATGGAAGACAAAGAAATTGGAACACATTATTTGAATTGACTGAAGTGTTAGCTGCTCTATATACCACATTACTCTTTATAGAAAAGAGGATGTATCTTGTGCAGAAAGGTAATTTAATTCACACGATAATGGATGATGGCTCTTAGTAGTCTATCTGCAAACTTAGATTTCAAAGGATTTGTTTTGACTTGTGAAAAAATGTTGCAGTGAAATGCCTGGAAAGATGCCTCTGTTTTGTAAAATTTGAACTCAAAGAGCTCTAAGTAAAGTTTCTATTCTAACATGTACTATTTGAGATGTACAGTCACAATTTTGTTGTTCTTTAAGATACTTTGAAAAAGTAGTCCCATAGATAACAGTCAACCTCAGAAAGTAGAAAAAAAATGGTATCAAAAATGCAAAGGGCTTTTCCTAATTGTACTTATAAAGAAAGAATGACATAGAAACTCTGCACTGTAGATCCTGTTCTGTAGTTACATCCCAAATCTTCTTTGTCAGTAAGCCCATGCACTTGGTTCCCACAATTATTGACTGTGGCTGTGCACTTAAAATAAAGACAGTAATATATTCAACTTAGGACTATTGTAGTTTTTAAAGACTCAAATATATGAAATGTTCTCATTTATAAAGGGCATGTATTGATGACTTAAAGTTTTCACTGCCAGAGTCTCATTTACTTTTATTTTTATGTATTTTACTATTGTGTGTGTGTGTGTATGTGTGTGTGTGTGTGTGTGTGTGTGTGCTGAATAAGGATGTTTTCTTGGTTTATTTCTCAGGATATTTGTCAAAGATATGCAGAAAGACTACTTTATATATTAAGTTTGTTTCATTGTCATTACTGAATATGTCTATTAGCTCTAAGTTTTTTTTTTTTTTTTTTTTTTTTATTTTTGGTTTTTTCGAGACAGGGTTTCTCTGTGTAGCCCTGGCTGTCCCGGAACTCACTCTGTAGACCAGGCTGACCTCAAACTCAGAAATCCGCCTGCCTCTACCTCCCAGAGTGCTGGGATTACAGGCGTGCGCCACCACCGCCCGGCTTAGCTCTAAGTTTTTGATGGAGTCTTTAAAAATTTTTATACATGGTGTATCTACTGCAAATATGATACGTTGCCTTCTTTTTCTGTTGTGTCATTTTTATTTCTTTCTTTGGTAGATAATCTAAGTATCCAAATAATGTATGGAATGTGGCTAGGAAGAGAAGACTCCCTTGTTTTATTCCTGAGCTTTGAGTGAAGATTTTGAGTTTTTCTCCATTTAGCCTGATGCATATCTTACACAGCATTTATTGTGTATAAGTATGTTCCCTCTATTCCTAGACTTTTCACAACTTTTATTCAGATGAAATATTGAATTTTGTCTGTAGCCTCTTTTTCCAACTGAGAGGGACTTATAATTTTTGTCTTAAAGCCTATGTATATATAAATGGATAAAATTTACTTATTTACATATATTCAACCATACCTGTGTCTCTGACATCATTATCATTAATGAGCCTGACATAATCTTAAATTTTATTATATTAAGATTTTTACTTCTGTTTTCATAAAGGATAATTTTTCTGTCTTTTTTTTTCCCTTGTGTCTTTAGCTATTTTTCTTATTTTGTTTGTTTATTATTATCAGAGTAATGCTGGCTTTATAAGAAATAATTTAAAGGCATCCTTCTTATTGATACTATAGAATTATTTAAGTAATGCTAGTGCTCTTCTATGAAGTTCTAGTAGAATTCTGCTATAAATCTACCTCTTTCTAGGCAAGTTTTAAGGCTCATTGTTATTAATTTATTTCTTCAATATTCTCCAGATGAGTCAGTTTTCTTTAAGGGTATGAGTCCAGACAAATCAGCCCCATTCTAATGAAAGACCTCACATCCAGAAGCACAAGGACAGCACAAATTACAAATTGCAGTTGATGTGTTATTAAATTAAGTAAGTTAACTAAATAAATAATTTAACTAAAACTAAATTAACTAAAGCATGAGGTTGGAGTGAGTGATTGGATTAGGGAGATGGAGAAGAAAATGATCAAAATACATTTTATGAAATTCTTAAACAATTAATAAAAATACATATTAGTTTTATTTTATATTGGTTTAATTTTGAATGTTTATCTAAAAATTTAATCATTTATTTTATGTTTTCTAATTATCAAAATATGTCCTTACATACTTTAAAATCTCTTTTCATCTCAAATTTTACTTTTCTCTTTTCTTTGTTTCCTTCCAAATAAAAGTTCATGCATTGAGTCTTTCTAATTTTTTATTTGCATATTTTTATCTCATTAATTATAGCACTGATTGAGGTGATTATATCCCATCTAAGGCTTCAGTTTTTTATTTATTTTTGTTTTGGTAAGGTTTTAAGTTATTGTTATGTTATTATTAAGTTTTTACTTGACTTCTTTCTGATTTTTCATTTGGAACTTAGCATTATAAACTAAGTGCTAAGGACTTAGTTTTTAGGACTCCCTTCATTGTGCCCCGTAGATTCTAGTATGTTGTATTTTCATTCCACTCTAGATTTTTAAAGTTTTTCTTGATTTTATAGTAAATCCATTTTCATTTACTAGTGTGTTTTTATAGCCACACTGAGTTTTGTGCATGTTCTGCTGTTTCAATGGCTAGTGATTTCTAGTTTTTGTAGGGACCATTCTGATGCTAAGGTCCTGTTCCCCAATTGTTTTTTTTGATCTATCATTAAAGGAAGCTACGAGCCAATTACTGGGCATCCCAGTCCCAGGAGGAAAGAGAAATGTAAGGGAGGATGGAGTACAGCATGCTTTGGAGAGAGAAAAGCCAAACAGCAATGTGAGATCTTGAAACAGAGTGAACACACTCCTAAAGATGGGTGACCAGGGCCATTTATCAGGGGCTTGGTGTGACTGAGCTCCTAGAGTTTAGGGCAGATAGGAGGAGTGGGAATAAGACTACTATTAAGGGCATGCTTTTTGCAGCCAGGTATTAATAGGGCCTAGCCCTTGTGTCCAAAGGCAAGTTGAAAAGGAACAACTATGTGTCTGTCTTTTATCTTTGGACTCTAGGGATGCTGGGTAGGAGCTGGTAGCATGGCCTGTTCCCAGAGCTAAGGTGGGGTAGCACAAGAATACCCACAAGTTTTATCCCACTGTGGTCAGATAGAATATAGTATGTTATTTCAACTTTCTTATATTGGCTAATACTTCCTTTCTGTCCTAAAAAGTGATCAATTTTAAATAAAGTCCCAAGGACTGCTAAGAAGAATGCATAGTCTATAGTGTTTTGACAGAAAGGTTTCCAAATGCCTTTCAGGCATACATGATTTATGATGTCAAGTCACTCCAAATTTTCTGTTTTATTTTGTTCAGATGATTTTCAATTGGTACTGAAGTCAACTACTTCTACTACTACTACTACTACTACTACTACTACTACTACTACTACTTCTATGCTGGAGTTAATCTGTGATTTTACATTAAGTGCTATATCTTTTATAAATTGCATAGAGTTCTATTGGATGTGTACATGTTTAGAATTACCATATCTTCTTGGAAGATTCTTCATTTAATGAGTATAAAGTGACTTTCTTCAGGTGAGGATTCTTTGTTTAACTCTGTACCCCATTTTTTAATAGGGTTGTTCAGTTTTTTGGAGTCTAACTTCTTGAGTTCTTTATATATATTGGATATTAGCCCTCTATCTGATGTAGGATTGGTGAAGATCTTTTCCCAATTTGTTGGTTGCCCATTTGTCCTCTTGATGGTGTCCTTTGCCTTACAGAAACTTTGTAATTTTATGAGGTCCCATTTGTCAATTCTTGATCTTAGAGCATATGCTATTGGTGTTCTGTTCATAAACTTTCTCCCTGTACCGATGTCCTCAAGGGTCTTCCCCAGTTTCTTTTCTATTAACTTCAGAGTGTCTGGCTTTATGTGGAGGTCCTTGATCCATTTGGATTTGAGCTTAGTACAAGGAGAGAAGGATGGATCAATTCACATTCTTCTGCATGCTGACCTCCAGTTGACACAGCACCATTTGTTGAAAAGGCTATCTTTTTTCCATTGGATGTTTTCAGCCTCTTTGTCGAGGATCAAGTGGCCACAGGTGTGTGGGTTCATTTCTGGATCTTCAATCCTGTTCCATTGATCCTCCTGCCTGTCACTGTACCAATACCATGCAGTTTTTAACACTATTGCTCTGTAGTATTGCTTGAGGTCAGGGATACTGATTCCCCCAGATTTTCTTTTGTTGCTGAGAATAGTTTTAGCTATCCTGGGTTTTTTGTTATTCCAGATGAATTTGATAATTGCTCTTTCTAACTCTGTGAAGAATTGAGTTGGGATTTTGATGGGTAGTGCATTGAATCTGTATATTGCTTTTGGCAAAATGGCCATTTTAACTATATTGATTCTACCGATCCACGAGCATGGGAGGTTTTCCCATTTTTTGAGGTCTTCTTCCATTTCCTTCTTCAGAGTCTTGAAGTTCTTGTCATACAGATTTTTCACATGTTTGGTAAGAGTCACCCCAAGACACTTTATACTGTTTGTGGCTATTGTGAAGGGGGTAATTTCCCTAATTTCTTTCTCAGCCTGCTTAACTTCATTAGTCATTAAGGAAATGCAAATCAAAACAAGCCTGAGATTTCATCTTATACCAGTCAGAATGGCTAAGATTAAAAATTCAGGAGACAGCAGGTGTTGGAGAGGGTGTGGAGAAAGAGGAACACTCCTCCACTGCTGGTGGGGTTGCAAATTGGTACAAACACTATGGAAATCAGTCTGGCGGTTCCTCCAAAAACTGGGCACCTCACTTCCAGAAGATCCTGCTATACCACTCCTGGGCATATACCCAGAGGATTCCCCACCATGTAATAAGGATACATGCTCTACTATGTTCATAGCAGCCCTATTTATAATTGCCAGATGCTGGAAAGAACCCAGGTATCCCTCAACAGAAGAGTGGATGCAAAAAATGTGGTATATTTACACAATGGAGTACTCTTCAGCCATTAGAAACAATGAATTCATGAAATTCTTAGGCAAATGGATGGAGCTAGAGAACATCATACTAAGTGAGGTAACCCAGACTCAAAAGGTGAATCATGGTATGCACTCACTAATAAGTGGATATTAACCTAGAAAACTGGAATACCCAAAACATAATCCACACATCAAATGAGGTACAAGAAGAAAGGAGGAGTGTCCCCTGGCTCTGGAAAGACTCAGTGAAGCAGTATTCGGCAAAACCAAAAAGGGGAAGTGGGAAGGGGTGGGTGGGAGGACAGGGGGAGAGAAGGGGGCTTGAGGGACTTTTGGGGAGTGGGGGGCTAGAAAAGAGGAAATCATTTGAAATGTAAATAAATTACATCGAATAAAAAAATTTAAAAAAAAAGAAATGGAAAAAAAGTGACTTTCTTTGTCTCTTTTGATTAATTTTATTTTCAAAGTCTATTTTGTCATCCATAATAATTCATAAATTTTCTTCTTTTCTTATATTTTCATAGAATACACATTTAAATATTTTTAACTTAAGGTAGTTAATGCTTTTTATTCATGTTTTTTTAAAATTCTGAACCTTCCCTCCAACCCAGGCTATAACAATTAGTGATGGTGAGGTATCCTTCTTGCAAGCAGCAAAACAGACAGATCCTGCTCTATAACAGAAACTATTAGGCTATGTCTTTTATTAGATGAATTAGGTAACTAATATTCAGAGTTATTACTTTATTATGGGAAGTTTTTATTTCTTTCATCCTGTATTATTCATTAATTATGAAAAGGGCCCTACAGGCATGTCCATAGGACTATCTAATGGAGCAATCTCAGTGGAGGTTGCCTTTTTCTAGACAACTCTAATTTATGTCAATATAACAAAAACTGATTCACAACTGTTTAATTCTATTCCAATATCTTTCATTGTCTTTCTAATTACATCCAGATGTCTATTTTTGTTCTTTAAAGGAATAAGCATGTCTTCTTTGAAATGTGTGAATATGCTTATAACTATTATTCAGGATTTTTTGAATGGAAGATTTTGAAGATCTTTCTCACTGGTCATGATGAAACCAATAAATATTTGGAGGACTCATATTGCTTTTGCATTTTTTTCTGTTCTGAAACTTCTACATTTCAACTTACTTACTTAAAAGAAAATATGGGCCAGGAACTAGAAGGCTAAAACTGTCAGTGCCTGGAGTTAAGAAGGTGGTAGAAATGTGTCTAAAGACATTTAAAAAGTTATATTATGAATTGATTAAATCTTTATTTTAATTTGGGGTAATGGTAGTTATGACAATGTATAGGTTTAGTTTTAAAGCTAGTTCTTATTTCCATGTAAGGAATGGTAACATATACTTTAATTTGTGGATTAAAACATACAATATTTTTTAATATTGAAATTATAACAAAACATTTTGATTATTCCTGGTTCTTATTAATATTATTATGCACTATAATTTCATTTAAAATTTTTTCTGATAAAACATGAATGGTACTCTTTTCTAAACAATTAGCATATCTTTTTCAGAACTTTTTTTTTAAAAGTTGACTCTTCACCAGACCTTGTATACTTTCTATACAAGTTTAAATTGGTACTTATATCACTCAAAAAAAGTCAGGCATTTGGATGTACAGTTATAAATGACAAATTCTTTAACCTAAAAGTCTTCATCAGCTTTAAAAATAAATGGATGTGAATCCGGTTGACCTACCCATTCATACTTCAGTAGAAGAACCTACAGTCATCTATACACAAGTAACACTAGATGGTGAATGCAATGTTTATTTTGTTTGTTTGTTTTATTTTCTTTCAGGCACATGAAATTGGGAAAGAGTAATGGGGAAGGATAGGAGAGAGATTGGAGAGAAAAATACAGGGTAGACTTACTCAAGATGCTTTATATGCATGTATGAAATTCTCAAACAATAATGTGTGCATATATGTGTGTATGTATGTATGTATGTATGTATGTATGTATGTATGTTTGTATAAGTATATGGAGAGATGGTTCAGCAGGTTAAGAATACAAGCTGTGATTCCGAGGTCTTGAATTCCTAGTACCTGCAATGTTCAGCTCACAACTATCTGTAATTCTAATTCTAAGAGATGTGATATTCTTTGATGGCCTTCACAGGATCTGCTCTCATGTTCACAAGCCTACATACAAATCCAGACATATATTATAGTTTTTAAAATAACATGTGTATGTAACCTTTAGAGGTATTGGAACAGAGGCAGCCCTCATGTATTAACAATGATCTCAGAAAATATGGTCATTTAAGAAACAATCATATTGTCAGAAACAGATTAACTTCTTACAAGTTATGAGGAAAGCACCCCCAAATATGTAAGTTATTATTCTTTGTTTCTCACCATCACTAGATGAAAATAACTCATTGATAAACACGCTGTTCAGTTTGATTTCAAGGATACAGAAAAATCAGTCTCAAACTGTCCAGTAAGCTCTCTCCCTGATGCTAACTAATGGTGTCTGAAGATTCCATGTTGGTTTCTGAAGCAGAAAATACATCAAAATCTTATTCAGTACTGGACTCTGAATGATACAGTATAGATCTTGTCAGGCAAGATTTTTCCCACTGGTGCAATAGTGGTAATATTTTTATGAGAGGGGGCATGTAATCAATTCTTTTGTGGATTGGATTTGAGGTGGGCTATAGATGAGGGAATTAATGTCTGGGACTGTAAACATGATCAAAACTCATGGACAATGGAGTTATTTACCCACAAGATAACCAACCTATCAATGCTGTTTTGCTAAATATTTATCTTGTTAAACTGCCTTCGCATTGCTTTTATTTATGTGTGTTGATTAGTGCAGCTCTTCCTAATCGTTGTCAAAGATGTTCTTACTGCATTGTGTACTGGTTAATTCAGAGACTCACAATTGTTTAAACTGCTGAGAATATGTCACTTTGAGGACTGAATATTAGATGCCACATCTATATCCACTTCTTCACAGTGCTCTGGGAATATCACAGGCAATGTTTAGAAAGGATACAAGAGTGGTATAAGTCACTTGTATACCCACAAACTACAATATTTGTAGTACCTATATAAAGTCTGTACAAGGTCAAGAAAGATAAAAATCCCATCATGGACTCAGAAGGTAAGGACTTATTGGTAATTGATGGCTATTATTAAACAGAAAGTCATTTTTTTTTTTTTTGGTGGTGGTGTTGGTAGTGGCAGGTGTCTCCATGCTTCAGTGGATCAATTATCATGCTCACAAATACTGGTAGCACTAGGATTCTGTGTAGTGGTAAAAGCAGAAAACAAGAAGACATGAAGAAGTAGAGGGAAATGTATTTGAGAGGCTGAGAGATTTAAGCAATACAGTTGGATGTGTGTAATATTAATGTACATTTCCTAGCATAATATTGGTTTCATAATATTCATGAAAGAATATCCTGAAAGAGGTAAGAAATAATAATAACATTAATAATAATAAATAGCATATTTATTATAAATATATAACAGTTATATTATTACATTTTAATTGTTATATTATAAAAAATAAATGCATAATATTATACCAGCAAAATCAAGAGAAAGGAGATGAGAATGTGCATCTCTGTGCATACACACACATACACACACACACACACACACACACACGCAAAGTATCACCACTAATAAGAAAGTAACATGATTAGCAATCATTGGTCATTAATATCTCTCAAAATCAGTGGGTTCAATTCCCCAGTATAAAGACACAGGCTAACATAATAGATGCAAAAACAGGATCCATCACTTTACTGAATAAAAGAAAGAAAATTCAACATCAAAGATAGATATTAACTCAGAGCAAAAGGTTGGAAAAGTATTTTCTAAGCAAATGGTTCCATGAAACAAGATGACATAGACATTGTAATATCTTACAAAATATACTTCTAATTAAAAATAATCAAAGAGATTGGTAAGACACTTCATGCTCACTAAAGGGAAAATTTACCAAGATGAGGTCTAAATTATAACCATCCATGCCCCAAACACAGCCACATCCCCATTTGTAAAAGAAACATTACTGAATCTTAAGTGGCACACTGAACCCCATATATTAAGAGAGGGAGAATTTATTTTCCTACTCTCAGCAATAAACAAGATATCCAGACAAAACAAAACAGAGAAATAATGGAGCTAACAAATGCTATGAAGTTCAATGATCCTAAAAGATAACTACAGTACTTTTCACCCAAACACAAAAGCATAAACCTTTTACATTCATCACAGAATTTTCTCCAAAATTAACCACATACTCAGTGACAAGTCAAGTCTCAACAGACAAGAAAATTAAAATAACCCCTTGTATTCTATCAGATGACTATGGATTAAAGATAGATTTCAATAACAACAGAAATAACAGAATGTATACAAACTCATCAAACTGAATACCTCTCTACTAAGTGCCTACTATGTCAAGACAAAAATAAAGAAATTAAAAAATTCATAGAATTCAATGAAAATTAAGGCATAGCATATGCAAAGTTATAGAAAATAATGAATGTGGTGCTAAGAGGAAAGTTCATAGCAGTAAGTACCATGATAAAGAAATAAGAGATGTCTGATACAAGTAATTTAACAGCATACCTGAAAGGTCTAGTAGAAAAGGAAGCAAACATATTCAGGAGGAATAAATGGAGGAGAATCAAACTTATGAGTCAAATCAACAAAATAGAAGCAAAGAACAATACCAAGAATCAATGAAACAAAGAGTTAGATCTTTAAGAAAATCTGTAAGACAAAAGCTCATCTAAACTAATTAAAAGAGAATATCTAAATTAACAAAATCAGAAATGAAAAGAGGAGCAAAAAAAACCAGATAACAATGAAATCTATAGAACCATTAGGTCATAGTTCCAAAACACGTACTCCCCAAAACAAACAAACAAACAAAAAAAAACAACCCCCCAAAAAACCAAACTAAATGAAATAGACAATTTTTTGATATATGCTATTTACAAAAGTTAAATCAAAATCACATAAAAGGTTTAAATAAATCAATAAACCCTTTAGAAACAGAAGAAGTCATTATAATTCTCCCAAATCCCATCTGCCCCCCCCCAAAGAAAAAGCCCAGGGTAAAACAGGTTCAGTGCAAATTTTTACCACACTTGCAAAGAAGAGCTAATACTAATACTCTCCAAATTATTCCACAAAATAGAAGCAGATGGAGTTTTATAGCTATGAAAAGACACTATGACCAAAGCAACTTTCATAAAAGACAACATTTAACTGAGGCTGACTTAACAGTTTCACAGTTTCAGACCATTATATTCTTGGCAGTAAGCATGGCAGACACAGTGCTCTAGAAGGAGCTGAGTGTTCTACATCTTGATCTAAAGACAGGCAGAAGACTGTCTTCTAGACAGCTGGAAGAAGCCCAGTTCCCAAATGGCAAACTTCCACCAATAAAGCCAGACCTACTCCAACAAGACTATACCTCCTAATAATGCTATAACCTGAACCAAGCATATTCATACTACCACAAGATAGAAGACTGTCAAACTCATTTTATGAGGCCACAGTCACCAAGAAACCGGAGCCACACAAAGACTCAACAAAGAGCCAGGTGGTGGTGGCATACATCTTTAATCCCAGCACCTGGGAGGCCGAGACGGGCAGATTTCTGAGTTCTAGGCCAGCCTGGTCTACAGAGTGAGTTCCAGGACAGCCAGGGCTACACAGAGAAACCCTGTCTTGAAATCAAAGAAGACCTCAGAAAGTAGAAAAATCTGCCATGCTCTTGAATTGGCAGGATTAATATAGTTAAAATGGCCATCTTGCCAAAAGCAATGTACAGATTCAAGGCAATCCCCATCAAAATCTCAACTCAGTTCTTCTTAGAGTTAGAAAAAGCAATTCTCAAATTCATCTGGAATAACAAAAAAACCCAGGATAGCAAAAACTATTCTCAACAGTTGAAGAGCTTCTGGGGGATATCAATATCCCAGACCTCAAGCAATACTGCAGAGCAATAGTGTTAAAAACTGCATGGTATTGGCACAGCAACAGACAAGTGGACCAATGGAATAGAATTGAAGACCCAGAAATGAATCCACACACCTATGGTCACTTGATCTTCGACAAAGGAGGAAAAAGCATCCAGTGGAAAAAAGATAGTCTTTTCAACAAATGGTGCTGGTTCAACTGGAGGTCAGCATGCAGAAGATTACCAATTGTACTAAGCTCAACTCCCAGTGGATCAAGGACCTACACATAAACCCAGACACACTGAAACTAATAGAAAAGAAACTGGGGAAAACTCTTGAGGATATGGGCACAGGGGAAAAGTTCCTGAACAGAAAACCAGTAGCTTATGCTCTAAGATCAAGACTTGACAAATGGAAGCTCATAAAATTACAAAGTTTCTGTAAGGCAAAGGACACTGTCAAAAGGACAAAATGGCAACCAACAAACTGGGAACAGATCTTGACCAACCCTACATCTGATAGAAGGCTAATATCCAATATATACAAAGAACTCAAGAAGTTAGACCCCAGGGAACCAAATAACCCTATTAAAAATGGGGTGCAGTTCTAAACAAAGAGTTTTCACATGAAGAAATTCAGATGGCTGAGAAGCACCTTAAGAAATGCTCATCATCATTCGTCATTAGGGAAATGCAAATCAAAACAACCCTAAGATTTCACCTCACAACAGCCAGTATGGCTAAGGTTAAAAACTCAGGAGACAGCAGGTGTTGGTGAGGATGTGGAGAAAAAGGAACACTCCTCCACTGCTGGTGGGATTGTAAGTTGGTACAACCACTATGGATATCAATCAGTCTGGCGGTTCCTCAGAAAACTGGACATGACATTTCTGGAGGACCCTGCTATACCTCTCCTGGCCATATACTCAGAGGATTCCTCGGCATGCAATAAGGACAAATGCTCCACTATGTTCCTAGCAGCCTTATTTATAATAGCCAGAAGCTGGAAAGAACCCAGATGTCCCTCAATGGAGGAATGGATACAGAAAATGTGGTATATTTAAACAATGGAATACTACTCGGCAATTAAAAGCAATAAATTCATTAAATTTGTAGGCAAATGGTTGGAACTGGAAATCCAATCATCTTAAGTGAGGTAACCCAATCACAAAAGAATATACATGGAATGCAATCACTGATAAGTGGATATTAACTAGCCCAGAAGCTACAAATACCCAAGACACAAGTAGCATATCAAATGACTCCCATGAAGAAGTAAGGAGAGGGCCCTGATCCTGGAAAGGCCTGATCCAGCATTGTAGGGGAGTACCAGGACAGAGAAAAAGGAGGGAGGTGATTGGAGTATGGATGTAGAGAAGACTTATGGGACATATGGGGAGGGGGAACTGGGAAAGAGGAAAGCATTTTGGATTATAAACAAAGAATTTAGAAAAGATAAAAAAGAAAAAAAAAACAACAAAAAAGACTCAACAAAGAAAGAATTGTAAACTAATTTTCTTGACAAAAATTCACTCAAAAACATTCAATTAAATACTTGTAAACTGAATTCAAAAACACATGAAAAAGATCATCCACTATGATCAAATAGGTTTTATCCCTATTTGAATGCAGGGATGGTTCAATATAGGAAAATCTGCCAATGTAATTGCACATATAAACAAACTGAACAAAAATATCTATTCCTAGGATATTTTAAATCTTTTGAGAAAATTCAATATCTCCTATGACAAAATTCTTGAAGAGATCAGGGATACAGGGAACATACATAAACACAATGAAAACAGTTTACAACAGACTGATAGCCAGCAAACATCAAATGAAAGGAGAAAAACTCAAAGCAATTCCATTAAAATCAATAACACGGTAAAGTTGTTCAAATCTTTTCAGTATAGTACTTAAAGTTCTTTATTTTTTGTTTTAAATTAGGCATATTCTTTTTTATTATTATTATTTTCTATTTTTGTTTACATTCCAAATTATTTTCCCTTTCCCCCTCCCCCCTCCCAATAAGTTCCATAAGCCCTCTTCCCTCTGCCTGTTCCCCACTCACCTCCCTCCCATTTCTCTGTCCTGGTATTCCCCTACAATGCTGTATCAAGCCTTTCCAGGATCAGGGCCCTCTCCTTCCTTCTTCTTAGGAATCATTTGATATGTTAGTTGTGTCTTGAGTATTCAAAGGTTCTGGGCTAATTAATATCCACTTATCAGTGACTGCATTCCATATGTATTCTTTTGTGATTGGGTTACCTCACTTAGGATGATATTTTCCAATAGCTTATGCTCTAAGATGCATTTTGCATTGTCTTTGAATGTTGAGTCAATGCTTTCTTTGGTATCTTTAGCACCTGAGATTCTTTCTTCTATTTCTTGTATTCTGTTGTTGATGTTTACATCTATGACTCCTGATTTCTTTCTAAGGTTTTCTATCTCCAAAGTTGTCTCCCTTTGTGATTTCTTTGTTTCTACTTCTTTTTTTATTTTTATTATTATTTTTTATTCGATATATTTTTTTAATTACATTTCAAATGATTTCCCCATTCCTGGCACCCCACACCCCAAAAGTTGTTTCTACTTCTGCTTTTAGATCCTGGATGGTTTTGTTCAGTTCCTTCACATGTTTGTGTGTTTTCCTGTAATTCTTTAAGGGATTTTTGTGTTTCATTTTTAAGGGTTTCTACCTGTTGCCTCATGTTCTCCTGTATTTCTTTAAGGGAGTTATTTATGTCCTTCTTGCATCATAATGTGCAATGAGATGTGATTTTAAATCGAGATCTTGCTTTTCTGGTGTGTTGGCATATCCAGGACTTGCTATTGTGGGAGAACTTTGTTCAAATAGTGCCATGCATTGGTTTCTGTTGGTAATGTTCTTGCGTTTGCCTTTTGACATCTGGTTATGTCTGGTCTTGGCTGGTGTTGCTGTCTTTGACTGTGGCTTATCTGTCCTGTAATTCTATGTACCTGTGCTTTTTGGAGACCTGTTCTCTTCATGTATACTCATGTATGTAGGTACTCTTGCAAGATCAGCTTTCTTGTGGTTGTATTTGTGCATGTAGCTCTATGGCCCCAATCAGTTCTGGGTGGGGATAGAAATCAGAAGACTCCTGCCCAAGCTGCTCCTAGGCTCTTGTGTCCTCAGGGTTTCAAGCTGTTTCCTCTGAGCACCAGGGGTGGTTCTCCCTGCGTGCTCCTAAGCCAGAGACAGAAATCAGAAGGCTCCTGCCCAAGGGTTCTGGATGTGATCCTCTGAGCAGCAGTGGAGGTCCTACCTGTGCTTACTGTACTCTCCACACTCCTGCATTACCAGCTATCTCCCTGTGCCACCGAGATATGGTCCTCGGTGGTGGAAGAAGATCCTGAACCAGAGACAGAAACCAGAAATCTACTGCCTGAGGGTTCTGGATATGATCCTCTGAGCACCAAGGAAGGTTCTACCTGTGTTGTCTGGCCTCTCTGCATTCCATGGTTGTTAACTACCTCCCTGCACCACTTGGATATGGTGTGCTATGGCAGAAGATGGTCCTAAGCTGGAGATAGGAACTGGAAGGCTTCTACCGGAGGGTTCTGGATATGATCCTCTGAGCAGTAGGGGTGGTTCTATCTGTCCCGTCAGGCCTCTCCACACTCCTGGGTGGTTAGCTACTTCCCTGTACCACTTGGATATGGCATGCTGTGGCAGAGGATCAGGAGTGCCCTTAAGTCCAATTAGACAGTCTTTGATACCATCAAGTTACAAGTGCCATTATTGCATCATTGGGGATATCTTGTCATGATATTTGAAATTACTATTTGTAGACTTTGAAGATTGATAGTAATATTGATTGCTGTCCTTTTTTTTATTCGATATAATTTATTTACATTTCAAATGATTTCCCCTTTTCTAGCCCCCCCCCCACTCCCCGAAAGTCCCGTAAGCCCCCTTCTCTTCCCCTGTCCTCCCTCCCACCCCTTCCCAGTTCCCCGTTCTGGTTTTGCCAAATACTGTTTCACTGAGTCTTTCCAGAACCAGGGACCACTCCTGCTTTCTTCTTGTATCTCATTTGATGTGTGGATTATGTTTTGGGTATTCCAGTTTTCTAGGTTAATAACCACTTATTAGTGAGTGCATACCATGATTCACCTTTTGAGTCTGGGTTACCTCACTTAGTATGATGTTCTCTAGCTCCATCCATTTGCCTAAGAATTTCATGAATTCATTGTTTCTAATGGCTGAATAGTACTCCATTGTGTAGATATACCACATTTTTTGCATCCACTCTTCTGTTGAGGGATACCTGGGTTCTTTCCAGCATCTGGCAATTATAAATAGGGCTGCTATGAACATAGTAGAGCATGTATCCTTATTACATGGTGGGGAATCCTCTGGGTATATGCCCAGGAGTGGTATAGCAGGATCTTCTGGAAGTGAGGTGCCCAGTTTTCGGAGGAACCGCCAGACTGCTTTCCAGAGTGGTTGTACCCATTTGCAACCCCACCAGCAGTGGAGGAGTGTTCCTCTTTCTCCACACCCTCTCCAACACCTGCTGTCTCCTGAATTTTTAATCTTAGCCATTCTGACTGGTGTAAGATGAAATCTTAGGGTTGTTTTGATTTGCATTTCCCTAATGACTAATGAAGTTGAGCATTTTTTAAGATGCTTCTCCGCCATCCGAAGTTCTTCAGGTGAGAATTCTTTGTTTAACTCTGTACCCCATTTTTAATAGGGTTGTTTGGTTTTCTGGAGTCTAACTTATTGAGTTCTTTATATATATTGGATATTAGCCCTCTATCTGATGTAGGATTGGTGAAGATCTTTTCCCAATTTGTTGGTTGCCGATTTGTCCTCTTGATGGTGTCCTTTGCCTTACAGAAACTTTGTAATTTTATGAGGTCCCATTTGTCAATTCTTGCTCTTAGAGCATACGCTATTGGTGTTCTGTTCAGAAACTTTCTCCCTGTACCGATGTCCTCAAGGGTCTTCCCCAGTTTCTTTTCTATTAGCTTCAGAGTGTCTGGCTTTATGTGGAGGTCCTTGATCCATTTGGATTTTAGCTTAGTACAAGGAGACAAGGATGGATCAATTCGCATTCTTCTGCATGCTGACCTCCAGTTGAACCAGCACCATTTGTTGAAAAGGCTATCTTTTTTTCCATTGGATGTTTTCAGCCTCTTTGTCGAGGATCAAGTGGCCATAGGTGTGTGGGTTCATTTCTGGATCTTCAATCCTGTTCCATTGATCCTCCTGCCTGTCACTGTACCAATACCATGCAGTTTTTAACACTATTGCTCTGTAGTATTGCTTGAGGTCAGGGATACTGATTCCCCCAGATTTTCTTTTGTTGCTGAGAATAGTTTTAGCTATCCTGGGTTTTTTGTTGTTCCAGATGAATTTGATAATTGCTCTTTCTAACTCTGTGAAGAATTGAGTTGGGATTTTGATGGGTATTGCATTGAATCTGTATAGTGCTTTAGGCAAAATGGCCATTTTAACTATATTGATTCTACCGATCCATGAGCATGGGAGGTTTTCCCATTTTTTGAGGTCTTCTTCCATTTCCTTCTTCAGAGTCTTGAAGTTCTTGTCATACAGATCTTTCACATGTTTGGTAAGAGTCACCCCAACATACTTTATACTGTTTGTGGCTATTGTGAAGGGGGTCATTTCCCTAATTTCTTTCTCAGCCTGCTTATCCTTTGAGTATAGGAAGGCCACTGATTTGCTGGAGTTGATTTTATAACCTGCCACTTTGCTGAAGTTGTTTATCAGCTGTAGGAGCTCTCTAGTGGAGTTCTTTGGGTCACTTAGGTAGACGATCATGTCGTCTGCAAATAATGATAGTTTGACTTCTTCCTTTCCAATTTGTATCCCTTTGACCTCCTTATGTTGTCGAATTGCCCGAGCTAGTACCTCAAGTACAATATTGAAAAGATAAGGAGAAAGGGGGCAGCCTTGTCTGGTCCCTGATTTCAGTGGGATTGCTTCAAGTTTCTCTCCATTTAGTTTGATGCTGGCTACCGGTTTGCTGTATATTGCTTTTACTATGTTTAGGTATGGGCCTTGAATTCCTGTTCTCTCCAAGACTTTAAGCATGAAAGGATGCTGAATTTTGTCAAATGCTTTTTCAGCATCCAATGAAATGACCATGCGGTTTTGTTCTTTGAGTTTGTTTATGTAGTGAATTGTATTGATGGTCTGGAAAGCAGTCTGGCGGTTCCTCCGAAAACTGGGCACCTCACTTCCAGAAGATCCTGCTATACCACTCCTGGGCATATACCCAGGAGACTCCCCACCATGTAATAAGGATACATGTTCTACTATGTTCATAGCAGCCCTATTTATAATTCCCAGATGCTGGAAAGAACCCAGGTATCCCTCAACAGAAGAGTGGATGCAAAAAATGTGGTATATCTACACAATGGAGTACTATTCAGCCATTAGAAAAAATGAATTAATGAAATTCTTAGGCAAATGGTTGGAGCTAGAGAACATCATACTAAGTGAGGTAACCCAGACTCAAAAGGTGAATCATGGTATGCACTCACTAATAAGTGGATATTAACCTAGAAAACTGGAATACCCAAAACATAATCCACACATCAAATGAGGTACAAGAAGAAAGGAGGAGTGGCCCCTGGTTCTGGAAAGACTCAGTGAAACAGTATTCGGCAAAACCAGAACGGGGAAGTGGGAAGGGTTGGGTGGGAGGACAGGGGAAGAGAAGGGGGCTTACGGGACTTTCGGGGAGTGGGGGGGCTAGAAAAGGGAAATCATTTGAAATGTAAATAAATTATATCGAATAAAAAAGATAGTTAAGGTGTTATGATGGTAGTAGAGTCTCTTCTAAATTCTGTGACTTCACTAGCTTTGCTAGTGAGCTTGATTCTAAAATGCATGATTTCTTACCTTCCATATCAGCTATTAACTTTCCCATTAATTTATGGTACTACAGGAAGAAAGCTTTCAGTCTAGTTCTAACCTGAAGATCTAAAACCTATCTCCTAAGTATGCTGTGTCTTCAGCAATAACAGTTTACCTTCAACCACTGAGATTAAACCAAGGGCAACAGATGCGTTCTATATTGCTTTGGGAGTCACTTGGATGGCCCTGACCAACAATCAAAAGGTGGTTTCTTGTGTCTAGGAATGGAGGTTTTGCTAATTTCTAGTTCCTGTGGGGACCATTGTCAGCCCTACTGACATATCTTCATAACACTGTGATATATGTATGCATTTAATATATGCATTATGCATGTGTGTCCATGTTTATATCTGTGTATGTTTATATGCATTTTGAATAAATTTAGGTAAATATAAAATAATATTTTCACAATTAAGTTTTCATTTGTTGCTATGAAACATGTTGGGGAGAAAAGGGTTTGTCTTACACATCCATATTGCTGTTCATCATTGAAGGAAATCAGAACAGAAATTCAAACAGAGAAGAAATCTGAACACAAAACCTGATATAGGTCATGGAGAGGTACTGCTTACTGTTGCTGGTTTGCTTCCCACGGTTTCCTTAGCCTTGTTTCTTGTTTTCTTTTCTTTTTCTTTTCTTTTCCTTTCTTCTCTTTTCTTTTCTTTCTTTTTTTGATTTTGTTTGTTGTTTTGTTTTTTTTTTCAAGGAAGAGTTTCTCGGTATAGCCCTGGCTGTCTTGGAACTCACTCTGTAGACCAGGCTGCCTCCTAAGTGCTGGGATTAAAAGCATCTGCCACCACTGCCCAGTGGGTCTGTTTTCTTATAGAAGCCAGGACCACCAGCCCAGGAGTAACACCACCCACCATGAACTGAACCCTCCCCAACTGATAACTTCTTTTGAAAAAATGCCTTATAGATAGATCTTACGGTGGCATTTTCTCAATCAAGGTTTTACCTATTCAGTTATTCTCCTTTGTGTGTCAAGTTGACATAAGACTAGCCAGTACAAAAGTGATTCCTTGAGGCTTCATCAAACAATCTGTTTGCTATATTCTCCATTCAAGTCTCTCTATACCTTTCCATGGTCCATTTTTAATTTATTACTACATGTCATAATCATAATTGAAATCATGCTGTATTGGAATGATGATTTTTGTGTATTGTGTAAAGATTATCCTAGTGTTATTCAAATGCATTATATACTGGCTGAGAGTTGAGTGCAGGGTAAACAATGATACTGTTATTTTTTGATGAATCACCACCTAGCTCAGTGATTGTAAACATCTTTCTTCATCATCTCCTGATTGGTCAAGTGAGAGCTGCTCAGCCAATAATTAGCTTGTCAGAAGAAAACAGGGTAGAACTTCCATTTTAAGTTGGGATGGCCTGGCGACAGAGGAAAGTAAGAGAAGGACAATGATATGAAGGTCTACATAGAGAGACCAGGAAATAACTATGAGAGAGCAGTCATGATGACACACACAGACCAGAGCAAGCCAGAGAGAGACTCGGATTAAAGATAAGGGACCTTGTGGATGGGAAATAGGCAGCCTTAAAGGTTTAGAGCAGTTCAAAACCAGCTCAGTCTATGCTTGTAGCTTGTTAATGAAAATATCAGATCTGTTTCAGTTTTTCAAGATCTAGAATGGGCTAGGGCAGGCACAAAAATGTCCTACAATTATTTGGGTACAAAGGGGGCAGAAGAAACCCCCAAAGGTGCTAGGAAGCATAGCTGAGTGAAAACCTGTGACAGTGATGTTTCTTGGTCTAGATTCCTCACTCAATACAGTCTTTTATAGATCCATATGCCAATTTCATATTCAAATTGATATGCCAATTTCATGTTTTCATTTTCGTTATATTTGAGTAGCATATCGTGGTGCGTTATATATAACATATTCCATATCCATTCATTTGTTGAAGAACATTTAGTTTGTTTGAAATTTCTAGCTTGTGTGAACATTGCAGGAAAGAACATTGCTGAGCAAGTGTCTATAAATAGGATGTTAAGTCCTTTTGGAATATGCCCAGGAATGGTATAATATGGTAGATATATTTTTAGTTTTTTGAAAACTCTGTGTAATGATTTGCAGAAGAGATTAACCAGCTTGCACTCTCCAAAACATTGAGTGAGAGCATTCCTTTCCCCATATCTTCTCCAGCATTTGTTACTGATTTTATTTAACTGTAGTGAGATAAAATCTCAAAGTTGTTTAAGTTGTTTTTCCTCAACTGCTAAGGGTGATATATAATTTTTTTGGTGTAATTTAATAATTTTTATTTTATCCATTAAAAACATTCTGTTTACCCATGGTCCATATTTTTATATGGGTCCCTTTCTTCCTCACTCAACAAGTTGTTTCTTTTTTTACATTGAATATTTTATTAATATATATTCAAATGTTAACCCTTTGCTTGGTTTCTGCTCTGCAACCCCTATCCCATCCCCCATTACCAGTTTTATAATGGTGATCCCCAACCCACTTTCCCACTCCTGTTTCACTGCCCTAGCTTTTTAAACTTGTAGTTTGAAGAGTACTGCAAATTTTTTCTTCTAACAGTTTTAGTATTTAGAATTTCAAACTGAAGTCTTAAATCTACTTAGAACTAATTTTTATGTACAACAATAAATATGGGTCTAACTTTCTGTAAACAACCAGTTTTCTAAACATTTGTTGAAGTTCCTAGTATATATTCTTGGCATCTTCTTCAAATATCAGATGCCCATAGTTCATGCACCTTTTTGTGTTTTGTAATTTATCGCATTGATCTACATATCTGTAGTTCTGGAAGTACAATACTGTTTTTATTGCTAACTATAGCTTGGAGTTGATGGTAATTCTTCTAATAATATTTGTTTTGCTAAAGATTGTTTTGGCTATAAGGGTACTTTTTCCCATATGAATTTTTGGATGTTTATTTCTATTTCTGTAAAGAGTGGTGGCAATTTTTATTGGGCTTGCATTTAATTTATTAATAGCTTTTGGTCGTATGGTTATTTTCACAATGTTAATTCTACTGATCCAACATGGCCATTTTTCAATTTTCTATTATATTTGTTAATCAGAGATTTTAACTTTTTTGTTGTGGAGGTCTTTCACTTCCTTGGTTCATTTTATTTCACTAAATATTTTATTTTTCTGATGCAATTGTAAGCGGGATACATTGTGCCCATGATATCTTTTTGCTGCATTTATTGTTTCAGTGCAGAAATACTACTGATTTTTATAATTTGATTTTGTTCCCAGCCATTTTCCTGTTAAGTATTTCTAGAGTTTACTGGTAGAGTTTTTTGACATTTGTCATGTATAAGGTCATATTATCTTCAAATACAGATATTAGAATTTTTTACAATGTTTAATTCCTTTAATTTCCTTCTAGTACCTCATTGCTGCAGCTAATGTTTGAGAATAATATTCAAAGTAGTATGGATAGTAACACAGCCCTTTCCTATTTGAATAGGATTGCTTTGAGTTTTTCTCTCAAAAATGTATTTAAAATATATTTAATATAACATAAGTTGTGGTCTTGATATATATATATATAATTATTATTATGTTGAGGAATGTTTCCTTAAGTCCTGTTCTCTCTACGACTTTTGCCATGAAATAAAGTTGGATTCTGTCAAATGATTTGTTTGGATCTCTTGTGAAAATTGTGGGATGTTTGTCTTTAAAATCATTCATATGATTCATTACATCTATTGATCTTTGTGCATTGTACCATCCCTGCATTAGTAGAATAAGATCTACTTGATCTTGATTTATGGTCTTTTTGATGTATGCCTTTATTCAGTTTTCTAGTGTTTTATTGAGGATCTTTGCATCTATCTTCATAAGAAATATTGGTATGTAGTTTTATTTTTTAATGTCTTTTATGTGTTTGGGTATTAGAGTAATACAGGTTTTGTGGATAAGTATTGTAGCGATGTTTTATTTCTATTCTTAAAAATTATTTTAAGGTGTATAGGTTGTAGGTCATCTTTGAAAGTCTAATATAATTCTGCTCTAAATTTATTTGGGCCTGTTGTTTTCTTAGACAAATTTTTCCATCTCTTTATTTTCTATGGGTTTCCTTGGGTGATTGATCTTAGATAAACTTAATTTGATTTGATTGAGGTTAATTTCTTTTCACCTAGTAGATTTTGATTTTGATTTCTTCTTTTTTCCCAAATTTTTGAGTTACATGATTAAATCATTTATTTGTTGTCTTTCTGATTTTTTTTGTGTGGGTACTTATGTCTATGAACTTTCTTCTTAGAGCTTTTATATGCCTGAAAGCTTTTTGTTTTGTTGTAGTTCATTTTTATCTAGTTTCAATAACAGTTTTGTTTCTTCTTGATTTCTTCCCTGATTCATTTATCACTCAGTATCAAGTTTTATTCATGTCCATAATGTTATATATACTCACTGGAGTTTTACTTGCTGTCCATTTTATGTTCCATTGCATAATGATCAGCATGTGAGCTAATTTTTGAGAAGCTTCCAGATACCATTATATGGAAAGTACATTCATTGTTGTTTGGTGGGATCTTCATCAGATATCCATTAGGTCCAATTGATGTATGATGTATAACTCTGAAGTTTCTCTGTTTTTATTTAGTACAGGTGACATATATCTATTTGAGAAAATCAGATGTAATGGCATTTGGAGTAACTTATCGTTGTGCAAAGAAACTAGCACAGAGCGTGATTAAAAATGAGAAGATGCAAGACACTATATTGTATAATAATGACTAATCACTTCATGAAGCTGGAATTTTTATTGATAAGCTAGGACCAAAGCTTGAGTTTTGGAACCAAATATGCCTGGGTTCAAATTCTGTCCTCATTCATGCACCAGCTATAGAGCATACGATCTCACATTTCTGAGCTCCAATTTTTCTTTGGTATTGTAAGGATGACAGCACTGCCCCAAGTGCCTTCTGAAGTGGCGGCTGCTACTTCTTGTCATACATGAGTCTAGGATCTCAAAGAGAAAATGGCCACACAATCCAAAGTATTTTATCAATATATTTGTTTCCTTCTGCAGAAGGATAGATTATTTGTCCCAAATCAAGTGAGCAAGCACACATAGGAGGGCTACCACTGAATTTTTATCCCAAGCACAAAACAGTCCTCCATTTCCCTTTGTGTGGTTAAAATTGACCCCTCAGAGTCTTATGCATCTGACTGACTTAAAATGATACAGCTGACATGCAGAATGTGATTTTGACCAAAGGCTACAACCTACAACCTTCAGCACATAATTTTTTCTTTTTTCATATATATATGTATATATATATATATGTATATATATATATATATATATATATATATATATATATATATATATATATATATATATATATATATAATTTCCCTTCCCTCTTATCAAACTTCTCTTGTATACCTCACCTCATATTCATGGATCCTTACATTCTTAGTTATTTTTGATACACACACACACACACACACACACACACAAACATATATATTTATAAATACAACCCTCTAAATTTATTTACTGTTGCTCATATGTAATATGTGTTTAGGACTGACTGCATAGGTATATATTTTGATTTCAAGAATTGTTGGCCATGGGGTGTTTGAAATGTCTGCAATAAAGCTTCTTTACATTTTTTAAAATGGAGTTTATTAGAAACAATGAATTCATGAAATTCTTAGGCAAATGGATGGAGCTAGAGAACATCATACTAAGTGAGGTAACCCAGAATCAAAAGATGAATCATGGTATGCACTCACTAATAAGTGGATATTAACCTAGAAAACTGGAATATCCAAAACATAATCCACACATCAAATGAGGTATAAGAAGAATGGAGGTGTGGCCCCTTGTTCTAGAAAGACTCAGTGAAGCAGTATAAGGCAAAACCAGAACGGGGAAGTGGGAAGGGGTGGGTGAGAGGATAGGGGGAGAGAAGGGGGCTTATGGGACTTTTGGGGAGTGGGGGGCTAGAAAAGGGGAAATCATTTGAAATGTAAATAAAAAATATATCGAATTAAAAAAACAATAAAATGGAGTTTATTTTGCTTGATATATTGATGGAAAAGACAGTATATTTTGCTTACATTTCCCAAATTTAAAGCATGTTTCTTTTCAGGAACACAGACTGTAAGGATGAATATTTTCTTTATATATTTTACAGTTTACAGGACTAAGATTAAGGAATAGAACAATTTGAATAAAATAGTCAACCAGTAGGAGACATAAAAGGGACTGTAGGGCCTGAGCTTAGATCCTCAAAAACCAGGTTTTAAAAAATAAATAGCTAGCTTTGTCTCTAAGATACATGTCCTCTGGATAGAGCCAAGAGCATCCCATGGGTTTTCAGACTAACCAATATAGCTAAAATAATAAACTTCATGTCTAATGTGTAATCCTTTCTCCAAAAATGAGGTGGAAAGGTGAATAAGAAAGTCATCTAGATTTTGACTTCTAATTTATGCATACTCTGAAATGTATGAGTATTCTCCCACAGTCATTTGCAGAGATGCATACACAACTCTCTCTCTCTCTCTTTCTCACACATACACACACTTCCTATCATAAAATTTCTTTCATATAATTTCATCGCTTCCTTTAAATGACTTTTTAAAATGCACAGCTATAATGATTAACAGCTAAACTAATCTGACTTCTTCATTAATCAATTTATTTATAATTTATACCTTGTCTGCTTTCAACAATAATTGGAAGTGACTTAATCAAAGCTAATTCCTAAAAGAAGAAATCTTTACCAGCTACTTTCTCAGTGATACTAGTAAGCAAATGGTTGCAGTAAGGATTAAAGTAGACCTGCTATTTCATGGAACCATTCCATTACAAAAAGGTGCTGCTAATGAACTGTGGCCTGAAGCGCAAAGAGAATTCCCAGGTCCTCTGACTTCACCTTCATCTTTCCAAAGATTCCTCATAACATATGTTCTGGAGAATACAGTAGACAAGTCTCTTAAGGGAGGAAGAATATAAAGTGGAAAGAAAAAATTCCCTAAAGAAAGCTATCTATTATCACTACTCAAATTCACAACATGGAAATAGGTAGGGTCTTAGAAAGTGAGCAAAAATGATCAGTAAAGGGTAAAACTGCCTAACTTCCTCAGTAAATACATCCTGAAAAACATCTTACAGATTTCTTTTAATGTTCTGTTCAGTTTGATAACAATCAAATACTGACAAAACTTGGATAAGATCAAATGTTTGCAGGTTCCCAAGGTGCTTCTTGGAATGAGTTTACATGGAAAAGATATTACAGTTGACCATATGAAAAAACTGTATATTGAAAAAAACAAACCAAATTCTAATAAAAGCATCAACAAGTTCAGATTATTAACATATATATATATATATACATACATACATATGTGTGTGTGTATTCAAAGAACTTTATATTTTAATGAAATTTATATTTTTTTAAACTTTTAGTTTTTAATGAGTATGGTAGTCTCTAAAACAAGAGAAAAGAATTCGGGTCTGATGTCATAGGTCAAGTATGAACTATGAGTAATTTCGCCAGTTTTACTGAAGGCAGGAAAACGTGGACAGATTAAGACATAGAGAAAACACATGAGAGTTTAGAAATATGGAAAGTCTGTGAGAGAATCTAGGAAAGTTATTTTGAAGAGAATTTTAAGGGTTTGAAAATTAAGGAAGAGATATACTTAAGAAAAGAAAGTATAAGAGAAGGTAAAATGAGTCTGTACTACTTATGGGCTGAGTATATGCATGAATAATGAAACAAATATTTCTTTTTTTTTTTTTTTTTGGTTTTTTTGGTTTTTTGAGTCAGGGTTTCTCTGTGTAGTCCTGGCTGTCCTGGAACTCACTCTGTAGACCAGGCTGGCCTCGAACTCAGAAATCCACCTGCCTCTGCCTCCCAAGTGCTGGGATTACAGGCGTGCGCCACCACGCCCGGCTGAAACAAATATTTCTAAGAAAGTTTCTTTGGCAATGCTCCTTTTGAGACAACAGTAAGGAAGAAGGTGGGATTCCCCCCTCCCCTTCATAGGTGTGACATGCAGTAAAGGTTAAAGAATCTCAGGATATTACACAAGAAGCAAGAACACACTCATAGCTTAAAAACATCCTTTTAAATGAAAGAGTGCTAGTTATGAATAATTGTTCAGGCAAGTACCTCACTTGGACATAAAGCACAGTCTTTCATTCACATGCATCTTTGGTTCTAATATCAAAAACATATTTTTCAAAATAAATGTACCCATTCCATAGAGTGGTAAGAATATCTAGTGTTCATGTTGAGCTTATGGTATATTTTACCTATTTTAGCCACAATACTGGGGACAATAGATAGTAGCAATGGATGTTTTCATGTCTACTTTGCTTTAATGAAATTATGGGACTCAAGGGCCTATAAAAGGCTCATGGCTTTATAGCTATAGCTAGGAGAATGCAAGGAGAAAACCCAGGCTCTCTACTGGTTCTAGCACCTTCTAACTCCATAGCCCTCATGGTCACCAGTTTCTTGGATGAATATTGAGATGAGAATCTGAAAGTGAATGACTAATGCAAGAGACTGTTTTGGGTTATCTCTCTTCAAACTTTTCCTGAAGTTCTCTTGCATGGTAACATTTGATTTTTTGATGGATTCCTAGGCCTCTGCACAGTTCTCTGGGAGTGTGGAACACTCATTTGAAGAGATACTGCATCTAACAGAACTGCAGTTTTCAGAGTATAGGAGGTGGTGATTTGCTCTGGAGGGTGTGGTGATGCCTTAATATTGGTGTTTAGGACAAGCTAAGGTTTATGTGCTCCAAAAGCATACATTAACCCCTTCAATAATGGGCATAGAGATCTCCTGCTGGTCTTAACATTCTTGCTTTGTTTTTTCATTAGGAAAATATATCCCATCCTAATTTATTCATGCATTTCGCTGAGACTTGGGAAGAAGGATATTAAGGAGGTAACATACCCAAGCATATAAATGGATAGATTAAAAGATCCAGATGGACACCCAATGTACTTACATAAATACACAAAAAGCCAGTCTGGAGCACTAAACAGTGGCACTTATTGTAAAGCTGCACTGACACTGCCATTTCTTCTATTTCTGAAGCAATTTAAATTTCAGGCCTCATTTGCATCACTGGCTCTATAGTCATCAGTAACCAGGGGACCTTTACATTCTCTGCACACATATTAGTTTTTCTTCATTTTTTTAAAAAAAGATCAAACTTTCTAATGAACTTTGGGTCAAATATTTCTGGTACTGGGCTGCCACATCCTGAACCTCTACTTGCGCAACTAGCCAAGGGAGAAGTGTTCCATATTGATTCTCATCTCTCCTGAAAATTGACCTCTAGTGCATGAATATTTCAAGTTACTTGGACATCCTTAGTGTCCCTCAAGGGAATTGCCTCTGAGGACAAGACAAAGTCACATGTAACAAAGGGGTAGAAGGAACAACTTAGGTGTTTATTAATCACCAGCTGGAGCCAGAAATCCTCTTACACATGATTCCAGGAGAATCGTGAGTATAAATTCTTTCCATAAAATTTGGACATTTGAAAATCTTATAATTAATTACTTTATCAATGAACCAAACTTGCAACTTAGGGCCAGGCCTCATTAGTAACTGAGAGAAGAGAATCTGCGATGCTTGCTGGACCTCACATACCTTGTCACCATGCTTGGTGAAAGTGTTGTTTGTGGTCACTCATCTCACCTGTGGTCAGCAATGATAAGGAGGTTCTTATAGAGAAATTGATTCTGAAATATTTTGCAGGGGTGAAATCAATTTTTTCCACATTTTTTATTGAAAGAGGAAGTAAAGCACTTTAAGATCAAAATTAAAGATTTACATGGAAAATATTTCAGATAAAATAGAAGAGATACATAGAAAAACACATTAAAATTGACAATATTCATGGAAAATTAAAGAGTAAAGTGGTAGCCATGGAAAACATTGCTAAATTTATTGAAATATGAAATAGAAACATTTTATGATAGGATTGAAGATTTACATGAAAAATATTTCTGATAAAATTGTAGAAAAATTTTAGGTGTTAAGAATTTTAAACATGCTAGAATTGAAGATTATCGTGGAAAATTTTATATAGATATAGTAATGGTAGGCATAAAAGTATTCCAAAGTTGTTTCAAAGTAGAATTATAAACATTTTCAGATAAAACTGAAGATTTACATGGAAAATATTTCTGGTAAAATTCAAAAAAATATATAGAAAAACATGTTAACCTTAACTATTTCATGGAAAAATTTACATATAAAATGGTAGATATAAAAACTCTTTCTAAATTAATTGAAGGTGGAATTAGAAACATTTGTGATAAAAAGATTTACATTGAAAACATTTCTTATAAAATAGGGGAAATATATAGGAAGACATATTAAAATTGAAGATTATCATGAAAAATAATGCAGATAAAATGGTAGACATAAAACATTACTAAATTAATTAAAAGGGGAATTACAACCATTTTCTGATAAAATTGAAGATTTACATGAGAAATATTTCTGTTAGTCTATGTCTTTCTCTTGCTCATCAAAAAGAATAAACTTCTAAGAGATAACAACCAAATATGACAAAATAAAATATAATAACATGAAGCAAAGAACTGCCACATTGAAGTTAGATGAGGTAACTCAACAGAAGAAAAAGTATCAGGAGGAGTACAAGAGTCAGGTACCTACTCATTCTCATAGTCAGGAGTCCCACAGCAAAACTATACTAGTTGGACTCCCACATAGGCCCTGTGCTTCTGTGACTATGGGCTCACATGTGCCTTGCTTAATTGAATTACAATGTCTTTTCCTCTTGGTGTCCTCCTTCTCTTCTTGCTCTTACAAACTCTTCAAGATTCCTTGAACTCTGAGGGGAGAAAGTTGACATTTAGTCTCTGACTTTCCGTCTCTCCCTGTCTTTCTCTGTTTCTCTCTGTCTCTCTCTGTCTCTTTCTCTCTCTCTCTGTCTCTCTCTCTGTCTTTCTCTCTGTCTCTCTCTGTCTCTCTCTGTCTCTGTCTCTGTCTCTCTCTGTCTTTCTGTCTCTGTCTCTCTCTGTCTCCATCTCTTTATCTCTTTCTCTCTCTCTCTCTTTCTCCTTAATCTACATAATGTTTGCCTATGGATCTCTATAACTGTTCCCATCTGCTGCTGGAATAACCTTTTATAATGATGACTTGATAAGACACTGATCTCTAAGTATACCATAATATATAAATTTTATTTCTATACATTGAGCAGTAGTATTTGGTTTTACCCTAGGTTTCTGGGTTGTCTAGTGTCTGATTCTTGTTTACCCTAGCAGCGTCCTGTGTGGGTTTCTTCTATGCAGGCAGAAAAAGGAAACTGTGTACCACATTGGGCATAGCTTGAGTATAGGAAACTTCAAAGCCTATCCTACAGTGACACACTCTCTTCAACAATGCCTTACCTCCTAATAATGTAACTCCCTATGAGCCAAGCATCCAAACACATGAGTCTGTGGGGACCATACCTATTTAAAGCACCATAGTTCACATTTATGATTCTTTTGTTTTTTTACTTGCAGAATACCTTCATACACTGCAGTAGGGAAAAATGTTTCATATATAAATCAGGTTGACTTCTTTATGCTCAATGAATTGTGTGTGTATGTGTGTATGTGTGTGTTTTCCTTAGCCATAAGGCCCAAAATCTTAGGTCTCAGTTTGTAGGGGACAACTATTTGCCTTAGCAACAGCTCAGATTGATTGAGGATTTCTATAGGACCCCCTTGGCTAACAACATAATTGAATATAACCCAGTCCCTGACTAGGAGTCCCCATTAGTATTAACTTTACAATTTCTAGGAAGTTTCCTCTGTACTAGGATTCCACACCATCCCACCAAAAATCTTCCCAATTCCATGTAATCGTAACTTTCATTCTCCTTAAATTAGTATCTTCTCTAAGGCTTACCACGTCTATCTGCTAACCTAGGCCTAGTCCTAGAAGTTTCTAGCCTCTGTACAATCTTATACACTGTTTTCAACCTCTGAGAATTATTGTTGAATACATTTAACCTTTCTAGTTCTTTCTGAGCTCTGACTGGCTGTTTCAACTCATTTGTTCTGCCTCAATCTTCTCTTTAGACTGACTTATTCAAACTGACTTCTGTCAGTTTCTTCTGAATTTCTCTGTCTGTCCTCTTACTAATTTTGCCAAACATACTAGTCTGGCTCCTCAGTCTGATGCTTGGTCTGTCTTTTCATGTGTCTAGCTTCTTCTCTCTCTGCAGCCTGTCTCTGTACAGCTGTCCCAGTAAAAGCGTCTCCTCTCCTTTCTCCCCCTCTGTGCTGCTCCCTCTTATCTTGCGTCTTTTTCCTCTCTCTTCTCATAAGAGTTTGGTATATTCTATTCTGTCAAATCTTTCTCTGATTCATCACATTGTCTGCTACTTAATTATATAACAGTTTTAAACATGGGTGCTTCCTTCTACAAACTAACTTTACCTTCATTATTTGGGATTAGAAGTGTGCACTAAGAGCTTGTCATTATGCCAACCTGACAGATTAAAGGTGTGTGTTAAGGACTGAGCCACACCATAACAACAAGCAGATTTGTTTTTCAGTAAATAACAAAATCTTGGGATTCAAAATATGATCAAATATACTGCAACAACTTCAGCCTTCTCTTCCTTCACTTTCTCATCTCTCATTTCTCCCCTCTATGTGTTTCAACCTGCTCCCTTCCCTACCTACTCTTACTCTACCCTTAAAATATATTTAATTTCTCTCTCCCAGGAAGATCAATCTGTTATACCTCTACAATCCTTTCTCTTCTCCTAACCCCTCAGGGTCTAGAGTTGTAGCTTGGTTATCATTAAGGGCTAATATCCACTTATAAGTGAATAGATACCATATTTTCTTTGCTCAGTATGGGTTACATTATTTTAGGTGATGTTTTCCCATCCATTGGCCTATAAGTTTTATATCACTTTTTTAACAGTTGAATAAAACTCCATAGTGTAGATGTATCAGTTTTTTTTAAATCTATTCTTCTGTTGAGGAACATCTAAATTGTTCTGAGTTTCTGGCTCTTACGAGTAAATCCTCAATGAACATAATTGAACAAGTGTCCTTTGGTAGAATGTAGCATCTTTTGGTTATTTGTCCGAAAGTAATGTAGTTGTGTCTTGAGGTGGGTTGTTGTCTAACTTTCTGAGTAAATACTATATTGATTTGCATAGTTGCTCAGGTCCTGACCCAATCTTTAGGGGAATGGTACTGGGCAGCACACAGCATTGTCTGAAGACTAAATACTGATGATTACTGGCCTTATAATCTTATTATTTGTGCTTTAAAAAACTCTGGTTTATTATTATTTGTTCTTTAATAAGCATTGATTTCTTTTCTTTCTAGCTCAAGGACCTCTCCCTGACCAGGAGGTAGGCTTAGAACTCATTAGCTCTTCATGAACCAAGGTGAAAAGAAAGGAAAAGAATGAAAATCTTTTAAATAGGCAATATGCACAGACTTGCACACACTGATACATACATACTCATGAATACTTACATACACACATATACTTGCACATATATCTATAGACAAACAAATATATACCTACATGCATTTGGTGGATCAGGCAGAGCCCCCCCCCACAACCCATACACACACACACACATTTGGTGAGTGAATGAGGCAGAGCACCAGGTACCATCCTTCTCTCTGGCCTTCTGATACCTTCTAAAACAAAAGTTCTTTAGAAAATTACCTGACAGATTAAATGTTACACAAACAGAAGTTGGAGAAGATTAAGCTCAATGATATTAAGTTCAAAGCCCTCTTTCCTTCTATAAGCTCTTTATAATTTCAAAGCAATAGTTGTATTCCCTGACTTTACTGTAGCGCACAGTTGTGGCTTCCCCTTGGATCTAACCTATAATGAATGTTTTCCCTTGGTCACAAGTTTGTCCCAAGACTATTTCTGTCTTCAGTGTAATTGTGAAAGCTCATTATATTCCTTATTAAGCATCCTTTACTTATCATTCTGTGAGGAATGGCCACATTTTATCCATGATTCTAACTTTGTTGTATCTTTTTGGCAAAACAAATAAAATCATCTCCTAAAATGTTCTTCCTAATATTATTTAAATCAAATTAGGGATTCTATAAAATCATTAATTCATCTAAACAACACTAATTCATAAAAGTTCATCTTTATGTTGATCTTCAGGAAATCTTCCCTATAGGGAGGGCTAAAGCCTAGAAATCAATAATATTGATATGAACCAGTGATAAGAAAGGTATTCAACTGCAAGAAACAATCCTGAGATGAAGTATCTTGAGTCCTTGCCTCTAAGAGCTCACTCATCATAGTCCATCCAAAAAGAGTGGGCCACCTCCAGGAAAGTCTTCTGTCCTCAGTTTGACCAACAGTATCTGTTGAATATGCTGTCTTCTTTTTCAGTGTATATTTCTTCTTTTTATTTAATCAAAAATAAGGTGTCCATATATATGTGGATTTATCTGTGGGTATTCAGTTTGATTCCATTGATAAAAGTGTCTGTTTTTTCTGCTGATACTATCCATTATTTTTTGTTACTATACTGTAGTACAAATTGAAATCTGGAATGATCAGACCTCTAGCAGTTCTTTTATTGTTCAGGATTGCTTGACCTATCCTCAGTGTTTATTCATTTATTTGTTTGTATATACGCAATTGAGAGTTGAATTTTCAAAAGTCTGTAAAACATTGTGTTGGAATTTGGATGGGGATTACACTGAATCTCTAGATTGCTTTTGGTAGGATGGCCACCTTAACTTTGCTAATCCTTCTGATCCCTGAGCATGGGAGCTCTTTCCAGCTATGGAAATCTTCATTTGTTTCTATTTTCAATGTCTTGAAATTTTTATCTATGGGTTCTTAACTTGGTTGCTTAGAGTTATCCCAAGATATTTTATATTATCTGTGGCTACTATAAAATTAATGTTTCTCAAATTCTTTTTCAGCTCATTTGTCATTTGTATACAGAAATGTTACTGAATTTTTTTTTCTGTTTCTTTCTTTAGTTAATGTGGTCTCCAATTAGTTTGCTGCAGTATTTATCAGCTGTTAGAGTTCCCTGGTAGAAAGTTTAGAGTCACTTGTATATATTACCATATCCTCTGCAAATTCTGATACTTTGACTTCTTCCTTTTCAATTTGTATCCCCTTGTTCTCCTTCAGTTGTATTGTTGCTCTAGTTAAACTTTTAAAAAAATATTATTAGATATTTGGTTTGTTTACATGTCCTCCTTACCCCTAGGAAAACCCCCTACACCATCCACCCTCCCCTGCTTACCAACCCCCATCCCACCTTCCTGACCTGGCATTCCCCTCAACTGAGGAAGACAACTGGATCAGTGGTCTTCCATTGATGGCTGAAAAGGCCATCCTCTGCTATATATGTAGATGGAGCCATGGATCATTTCATGTGTATGTGTACTCTTTGATTAATGGTATAGTATCTGGGAGCTCTGGGTGTACTAGTTGGTTCATAATGTTCCTCCTTTGGGGCTGCAAACCTCTTCAGCTTCTTGGGTCCTTTCTCTAGCTCCTCCATTGCAGACCCTATGCTCAGTCCATTGGTTAGCTCTAAGCCGTGGGTATTTTTGTTTGTTTGTTTGTTTTTGATTTTTGTTTATTTTGAAACAGGGTTTCTCTGTGTAGCCCTGGCTGTCCTGGAGTGCACTCTATAGACCAGGTTGGCCTCAAACTCAGAAATCCACCTGCCTCTGACTCCCAAGTGCTGGGGTTACCAGCACCCAGCAAGCCATGGGTATTTTAATCCCCCTTCTAAGAAGGATCAAAGTATCCACACTTTGGTCTTCCTTCTTCTTGAGCTTCATGTAGTTCTTGAATTATATCTTGGGTATTCTGAGCTTTTTGGCCAAAATTCACTTATCAGTGAGTGCACACCGTGTGTGTTCTTCTGTGATTGGGTTACCTCACTCAGAATGATATTTTCCAGTTCCATCCATTTACCTCAGAATTTCATTTTTAATCTTAGCCATTCTGACTGGTGTAAGGTGTTCAGGAGACAGCAGGTGTAGGCGAGGATGTGGAGAAAGAAGAACACTCCTCCACTGCTGGCGTGGTTGCAAACTGGTACAATCACTATGGAAATCAGTCTGGCGGTTCCTCAGAAAACTGGGCATGTCAATTCTGAAAGATCCTGCATATACCCAGAGGATTCCCCAGCATGTAATAAGGATACGTGCTCCACTATGTTCATAGCAGCTCTATTTATAATAGCCAGAAGCTGGAAAGAACCCAGGTATCCCTCAACAGAAGAATGGATGCAAAAAATGTGGTATATATACACAATGGAGTACTATTCAGCCATTAGAAATAATGAATTCATGAAATTCTTAGACAAATGGATGGAGTTGGAGAACATCATACTAAGTGAGGTAACCCAGTCTCAAAAGATCAATCATGGTATGCACTCACTAATAAGTGGATATTAGCCTAGAAAATTGGAATACTCAAGACATAATCCACACATCAAATGAGGTACAAGAAGAACGGAGGAGTGGCCCCTGGTTCTGGAAAGACTCAGTGTAGCAGTATAGGGCAAAACCAGGATGGGGAAGTGGGAAGAGGTGGATGGGAGAACAGGGGGAGGGAAGGGGCCTTATGTGACTTTTGGGGAGTGGGGGGGCCTGAAAAGGTGAAATCATTTGAAATGTAAATAAAAATATATTGAATAAAAAAATTTCATGAATTTGTTTTTTTTATTAGCTGAGTAGTACTCCATTGTGTAAAAGCACCACATTTTCTGTATCCATTCCTCTGTTGAGGGACATCTGGGTTCTTTCCAACTTCTGGCTATGATAAATAAGGCTGCTATGAACATAGTGGAGCATGTGTCCCTATTACGTGTTGGAGCATCTTTTGTGTATATGCCCAGGAGAGGTATATTTGGGTCTTCAAGCAGTACAATATCCAGTTGTCTGAGAAACCAGCAAACTGATTTCCAGATTTGTTTTAACAGCTTGCAATCCCACCAGCAATGGAGTAGTATTCCTCTTTCTCCACATCCTCACCAGCACCAGCTGTCACCTGAATTTCTAATCTTAGCCATTCTGTCTGGTGTGAGGTAGAAACTCAGGGTTGCTTTGATTTGCAATTCCCTGATGATTAAGGATGCTGAACATTTTTTTAGGTGTTTCTGAGCCAGCTGGTATTCCTCAATTGAGAATTCTCTGTTTAGCTCTGTACATTTTTAATAGGGTTAGTTGTTTCTCTGGAGTCTGACTGCTTGAGTTCTTTGTGTATATTGGATATCAGCCTTCTAATGGGTGTAAAATTGTTAAAGGTCTTTTCCCAATCTGTTGGTTGCCATTTTATCCTATTGACAGTGCCCTTTGCCTTACAGAACCTTTGCAATTTTATGAGATCCCATTTGTCAATTCTTGATCTTAGTGCATAAGCTATTGGTGTTCTGTTCAGGAAATGTTTCCCTGTTTCTATGTGCCCAGGCTCTTCCCCACTTTCTCTTCTATTAGATTCAGGATATCTGGTTTTATGTGGAGGTTCTTGATCCACTTGGACTTGAGCTGTGTACAGGGAAATAAGAATTGATCAATTTGTATTGTGTAGAGGTACAGATACACAGGGGTCACCAGAGTAGATTGCCTGGGACACAGCTCACCAGGTTCCCACCTGCACCCAGGAGCTGGGCAGTGCCACCACAGCAGTCTGTGTACCTAGTCTACTAGGGGATATCTGCTCTGTATTGAGTCCTGTGATTAAAGGTTAAACCAACATCTTCTCTCCTACTACTGAGAAGGTTGTTGCAGCCAGTAATGCAAAGATCACCCAAGTGTAAGATCACTTGGGACTCATTCTGCCAGAGCCTGACCTGCAACAGCAGTTGGGCAGCTCCACAGCAATCTGTGCCAGGGAAAAGCTGGTCATCCAGGGGTGCAGAAATAGGCTTGCAGGCACACAGGAGGGGTAAGCACCAGCCAGAGACAGCAGGATCAACTAACACCAAAGATAACCAGATGGCAAAAGGTAAATGTAGAAGCATTACTAACAGAAATCAAGACAATATGGCACCATCCAAACCCAACTCTCCTAAACAGCAAGTCCTGGATACCCCAACAACCAGAAAAGCAATATTTGGATTAAAAAAAAAAATCACAGCTCATGATGCTGATAGAGGGCTTCAAGAAGGAAATAACTAACTCCCTTAAAGAAGTACAGGAGAACTCAAGTAAACATGGAGAAGCCCTTGAAGAACTAAGAGAAAACACAACAAAACAGGTAAAGGAATTGAACAAAGCCATCCAGGACCTAAAGATGGAGGTAGAAATGGTTTACTGGGTTACATGGAAGGAAAGCTGGGGATAGGAGACAGGGTGACAAGAGAAACATGAAGTCAAGACAAGGTTTCCTGCTCAAGTCTCAAAGTTTAAGGAAGGTCTCCAAATATATATAAGTGGGGCAAGACAACTTCCCCCCAAAGGCTGGAAACTGGTCTGCCATCAGGTGGTGACTAGAGTCCTTGGAGAACAATGGGCTTCACCTTGGTCTGTGTACTCCACCCTAGGTGGGAAGCAGTGGCTAGCAGAGTCTAGAAACTCCCACTCAAAAAGGCTGGGAGGAGGGCACAGAGTTACACAAAAATATTTTTGTTTTATTTGTGGCTATTATAAAAGGTTGTTTCCCTATTTTCTTTTTCAGCCTATTTGTCATTTGTATAAAGGTGGGCATTTTTTAGTTAATTTTGTATTCAGTCACATTGCTGAAGGTATTTTTCAGCTGGAGTAATTCTCCGGTAGAAATTTTGGGATTATTTATGTACACTATCATCTGTGAATAGAGATCCTTTCTTCCTTTCTAATTTGTATCCCCTCAGTCTCCTTTAGTAGTTTTATTAGTCTAGCTAGAACTTCAAGTACTATATTGACTAGATTTGGAGAGAGTGAATGATCTTTCCTTGTCCCTACTGTTAGTGGAATTGCTTTAAATTTTTCTCCATTTAATTTGACACTAGATATCTGCTTGCTGAATATTACCTGTGTTATGCTTAGATATTGTTCTTTTTTAAAAAACATTTTTATTATATTCTTTGTTTACATTCCAAATGATTTCCCCTTTCCCGGATCCCCCCTCCCCATATGTCCCATAAACCTTCTTCTCTCCATATCCCTATTCTCTCCAAGACTTTTATCATGAAGGGAGATTGGATTTTGTCAAAATCCAATCTAATGAGATGACCACATGTTTTTTTCCCCTCACTTTGGTTATATGATGAATTATGTTGATGCATGCTCATTTTTTGAACCATCCCTGCATCATAGGGATTAAGCTGATGTGATCATGGTAGGGGATGACTTTGATGTGTTCTTGGAATTAGTTTGAGAGTATTTTATTGAGTACATTTACATCAATATCCATAAAGGAAATTGGTATGAAATTCTTTTAGGTAGGTATCATGGTGACTGTGATCTCATACAATGAGTTGAGCAAGGCTATTTCTGTTTCTAAGTTGTGGAATAGTTTGAGTAGTACTGGTATTAGCTCTTCTTTAAAAGTTTGGCAGAATTGTGAACTAAAACAATTGGCATCTGGGGAGTTTGTTTTTGGTTTAGTTTGGTATGGTTTCATTTTTGTGGTTGGGAGACTTTTGATGACTGCTTCTATTTCTTTTGGAGTTATAGAGCTAATGAAATTGTTTACATGATCTTGAGTTAACTTTGGCAAATGAAATCAATTAAGCAAATGATGTATTTCTTTTAGATTTTCTTACTTTGTGGAATACAGGCTTTTGAAGTAAGACCTAATGATTTGTTGCATTTCTTCATTTTCTGTTGTGTGTCCTTTTCATTTCTCATTTTGTTAATTGGAATATTGTCTCTCTGCTTTTCAGTTAGTTTGGCTGAGGTTTTGTCTATTTTGAAATTTATCTCAAAGAACCAGCCATTGGTTTAATTGATTCTTTGTATTGTTCTCCTTGTTTCTAAATTATTGATTTTAGCCTTGAGTTTAGTTCCTGCCATCTTCTCTTCTTGGGTGTATTTCCTTATTTGTGTTCTAGAGCTTTCGGTGTGCTTTTAAATTGCTAGCATGAGATCTCTCCAATATCTTTTTTTCTATAGAATAGAGTTTATTTAGGGCATGGGAAGGAGAGTTAACGGGGTAGTAGAGGCAGAGAAAGGCAGAGAGAAGGAGAGAATAGAGAAATAGAGGCTGGCCATGACTGTGTGGAGAGAAGTGGGGAAGGGAAGGTGGAAGGGAAGAGCCCAAGAGGGTAAGAGGCAAGAGATATAGATAAGAGAGTAAGAGATTAAGAGAGGCAAGAGCTCTCCAATATCTTTATGAAGGAATTTAGTGCTATGAACTTTCTTAGCTTTGCTTTCATTGTCCATAAGTTTGGGTATATTGTGCCGATATTTCCATTGAATTCTACAAAGTGTTTAATTTCCTTCTTTATTTCTTCCCTGACCAAGTGGTCATTAATTATAGGAATGTTGAGTTTCCATGAGCTTGTAGGTTTCTGTTATCATAAAATTCCTTGTGTAATTCATAGTAGTTATGTAAGATATAAGTGGTTATTTTGATTATCTTGTATCTTTTGTAGAAGTTTCTGTGAGCTACTGAGAAGAAGATATATTCATTTGTGTTTGGGTGAAATGTTTTGTAGACATCTGATAGGTTCCTTTGATTCATAATATCTGTTAGTTTCATTATTTCTGTTTTAAGTTTCTTTTTTGATGACCTGCAATTAGGAGTAGGGTATTTGAGTTGATGTTTCCCACAAATAATGTATGTAATTCAATGTGTTGTTTAAGCTTTAGTAATGTTTCTTTTAAAAATGTGGGTTCCTTTGCATTTGGAGCACAGATGTTCAAAATTAAAACAGTATTTAATGGATTTTCCTTTGATGAGTATGAAGTGTCCTTCCCCAAATCTATTGAGTATTGTGAGTGAAATTCTATTTTTTATTGCTATTCTAGCTTGCTTCTGAGGTCCATTTTCTTGGAAACTTTTTTCCATCCCTTACTGGTAGTTTCTATCTTTGTTGCTGAGGTAGGTTTCTTATATGTAGGAGAATAATAGATCCTGTTTACATATCCATTCTCTTAGCCTATCTTTTTTGGGGGGAATTATGTCCATTGATGTTAAGAGATATTTATGACTAAGGATTACTAATTCCGGTTATTTTGATGCTGCTGTTGTTGTTGTTGTCAGAGAGAGAGAGAGAGAGAGAGAGAGAGAGAGAGAGAGAGAGAGAGAGAGAGAGAGAGAGAGAGAGAGAGTGTGTTTGTATGCAAGTGCATGATTCCCTTCTTTTGGTTTTGATGCTGTGGTGTTATTTATTTCCTGTGATTTGTTGGCTGTAGTTAGCCTCCTTGCATTGGAGTTTTCCTTCTTAGATCTTCAGCAGGATCTTTGAGATTCAGGCAGACTCTTGGGCCTGACAATGAAACTCAGGAAATAACAGGCTGCTCCCTCTTCTGCTGGCTCTGTCCCAGGTAGAACTGAATGTTTCTAGTGTCCTGCAGACCTCCCTTGGAAGGGAGGCAGAGCTGTCGGTCTGAAGATGGAGCTTAGGAAGCAAAGTGATGATCACTTCAATTGGCCTTGCCCTAGATGAACCAAGAAGTCAGCAGATTGTTGGGGTTGTACCTAACCTGGATGTTCCTGGGGCCTGGCAGGCCTCCTCAGGAGGAAAGGCAAAGGTGGGTTAGGGGAGACAGCATGTAGCTCAAATCTTCTGGCTGTTGGGGGCTTATCATAATAAATGCAGTTGAGGAAAATGAACACATTTCTCTTGCTTATCCATTTATAAAATATGTTGCAAAATTCACATACATTTGCTCATAAAGATTTGAGATGCATTATATTCTGGGATGTGAGGCTCCAGAGATTATGGACTCTTTTATAACAAACAGTAGTTTCATATGGTGTCATTCAGATTTTCTCTAGGACAGGAAGATTTTTAGAAAAGTATTTTATGTTTAGTGAGGATAGGGTAACATGGGCTACTTTCATCTTAGATAATCTCTGCAGCATTCAAAGGGAAAGCCCTGTCCAGAAACAGTGGCCAAACTTTTTATAAGCTTGCCATGGGAATGTAAGCACTATCATCCTCTAGCTAAAGCTTCAGGTTCAATCAACTCAGATGTGTGATTCTCAATGATAACTTTCACATTGTTCTGCCATATGTAATGTATCAAAGTCCATTAATTATAGCTATAGAATGCTAAGAGGAGGCTGGAGCTCACCACCTTTGGTAATACAGGATGAGTTACTGTTATCTCATCGGACTCCTCCCACTCCCCAGAAAGTAAATCTGATGGGTGTTGGCTGTTTCTTACAAATATGGTCTGATTTAATTAGGTCAAAGCCTAGGCAACATTTTGCAAATTTCCATTTCTACATTTCTATCCTTGAGACCAACATGAAAACTAAATTTTGCTCCACAATGCTATTCTTTATTATTGTAGGTCATCAATTTCCATTTGCCCAGATTGGTTAGGAAAGTATTATTTTCAAAAATATTTCTCTCAGAATTAGATTGTGGAACAGCACCCCCCCCACACACACACACATACCCCAGGGATGATATGTCCTAAGATAGTGGAGAGAGTCCTTCATGATTATTGTGGCCATGACGGAAATCCATACAGCCCATTCAAAAGCAAGTTGATCACCAGATCTATAGCAGCCAAGGTAGCATTGTTCTTAATTGATATCTTCTCTCTTTTTCCTTGGGGTTGAAAGGGGGTGGATAAAGGAGGAGGCTTATATGTCTGGGTTCCCAGCATAACTACAGAAACAAAGAAACACATTTCTTGTTATAGTGACAAAGTATCTAACAGAAGTATCAGGGGGAGTACCTTAGTACTTCTTTTGGATCACCGCTTCATGGTGTAAAAGGTGAGGTGGTGTTTCCAAGATCTGCAAAATGAGACTTGTGTCTGTGGACAAGTAAGGAGAGAGATCAGTTTAGAAACAATGCTAGGCTATAAATTATGTGTCCTATGCCCAGAAATCCATTTTATCTCTGTTTCATCTCTTTAAAAGAACACAAACTCTGCAAAGAGTAACTCCTTCTGGGGATCAGGGATTAAACCTGTGGAAGACTTTTCACACTCAAGCAATAACTCAACCAAAATGAGACTTCAATGCTAGTATACAGTATGATGTTTTCTGACCTAATTAGGTGGACTTTACAGTATACCAAGTAGCTATTCTCTTTCTTTCTGGATATTTCATACTTATTCTGAAGTTTCAATGCACCACACCTGAGATTCTGAGATGAGAAATTAAGAGAGATTGTGATTATAAAACATGTGTGTGTGTGTGTGTGTGTACGCGTGCATGTTAGAATTAAGATTTTGTTTGTTTTGTTCAATTTCTGGAGAAATTATGGGAGCATCTACAAGCATTTGCTATTCAGAAAATTTCATGTCACATTAACATATTTGTTTGGTTCTTAAGAAGACATTCTTGACACAGCTTGCTCCAGTGGGTTGGCACAACAGAGCTTAGGTTCCAGTCCTGAGGCCTCTGGCAGGAGCCTTCAGATCTCCTCATCGGGATCCCGAATAGTCTGGGCTACAACACCACATCTCCAGGTCCTGCAAGAGGCCAGGGGGCACACAGGAGGCCGGCTGGGAGGAGTCAGTGTGCTCTGGTGAGTCCAGCAGGCCCCCAGCAGGACCCTTCAGGTGTCTGCTTCCTGATATGAACAGCCTGGGCCACAGCACTCGGTCTCCAGGAAGTGCAAGAGGCCTGGTGTGCACCCGGAGACAGACTGGGAGCACACAGCTTGCTCCGGTGGGTCAGCACCACAGAGCGTAGGTTCCAGTCCTAAAGCCTCTGGCGGGAGCCTTCAGATCTCTGCTTCGGGATCCAGAACAGCCTGGGCTACACCACCACATCTCCAGGCCCTGCAAGAGGCTAGATGGGCACCCAGGAGGCCGGCTGGGAGGAGTGAGTGTGCTCTGGTGAGTCCAGCAGGCCCCAGGCAGGAGCCTTCAGGTGTCTGCTTCGGATCTGAACAAAAATAGATCATGTAGTTGGTCACAAGACAGACATCAACAAATATAAGAAGATTGAAATAATCCCATGCCTCCTATCAGATCACTATGGAGTAAAAGCGGTCTTTAGTAACAGTAAAAACAACAGAAAGCCCACATACACATGGAAACTGAATAATACTCTACTCAATGATACCTTGGTCAAGGAAGAAATAAAGAAAGAAATCAAAGATTTCTTAGAATTTAATGAAAATGAAGGCACAACATACACAAATCTATGGGACACAATGAAAGCAGTGCTAAGAGGAAAACTCATAGCTTTGAGTGCCTCCAAAAAGAAATTCGAGAGAGATTACACTAGAAGATTAAAGGAACAACTGAAAACCCTGGAACAAGAAGAAGCTAATTCACCCAGGAGGAGGAGAAGACAGGAAATCATCAAACTCAGGGCTGAAATCAATCAAGTAGAAACCAAGAGAACCATACAAAGAATCAACAAGACCAAAAGCTGGTTCTTTGAAAAAATCAACAAGATAGATAAACCCTTAGCCAGACTAACCAAAGGGCACAGAGAAAGTATCCAAATTAACAAAATTAGAAATGAAAACGGAGATATCACAACAGAAACTGAGGAAATTCAAAAATTCATTAGATCCTCCTACAAAAACTGTACTCAATACAACTGGAGAATCTGGAGGAAATGGACATTTTCTTAGACAGATACAAATTACCAAAATTAAACCAGGATCAAATAGACCATCTAAACAGATCCATAACCCCTAAAGAAATAGAAGGGGTCATAGATAGGCTTCCAACCAAAAAAAGGACAGGACCAGATGGTTTCAGTGCAGAATTCTATCAGACCTTCAAAGAAGAGTTAACACCAATACTCTTCAAACTATTCCACAAAATAGAAACAGAAGGAACACTACCCAACTCCTTCTTTGAAGCCACTATTATGCTGATACCAAAACCACACAAAGATCCAACTAAGAAAGAGAATTTCAGGCCAATTTCCCTTATGAATATCGATGCAAAAATACTAAATAAAATGCTTGCCCACCGAATCCAAGAACACATCAAAACGATCATCCACCATGATCAAGTAGCTTCATCCCAGGGATGCAGGGATGGTTCAATATACGGAAATCCATAAATGCTATCCACTACATAAACAAACTCAAAGAAAAAAAAATATGATCATTTCATTAGATGCTGAAAAAATCATTTGAAAAAATTCAGCATCCTTTCATGCTAAAAGTCTTGGAAAGGACATGAATTCAAGGCCCATATCTAAACATAGTAAAAGCAATATACAGCAAACCGGTAGCCAACAGCAAACTAAATGGAGAGAAACTTGAAGCAATCCCACTAAAATCAGGGACTAGACAAGGCTGCCCCTTCTCTCCATATCTTTTCAATATAGTTCTTGAAGTCCTAGCTAGAGCAATTAGACAACAGAAGGAAGTCAAAGGGATACAAATTGGAAAGGAAGAAGTCGAACTATCACTATTTGCAGATGATATGATCGTATACTTAAGTGACCCTAAAACCTCTACTAGAGAACTCCTACAGCTGATAAACAACTTCAGCAAAGTGGCTGGTTGCAAAATCAACGCAAGCAAATCAGTAGCCTTTATATATTCAAAGGATAAGCAGACTGAGAAAGAAATTAGGGAAATGACCCCTTTCACAATAGCTACAAACAGCATAAAGTATCTTGGGGTGACTCTAACCAAACAAATGAAAGACCTATATGACAAGAACTTCAGATCTCTGAAGAAGGAAATCGAAGAAGATCTCAGAAAATGGAAAAACCTTCCATGCTTGTGGATTGGCAGGATTAATATAGTTAAAATGGCCATCTTGCCAAAGGCAATCTACAGGTTAAATGCTATTCCCATAAAAATCCCAACCCAGTTCTTCATAGAGCTAGAAAGAGCAATTCTCAAATTCATCTGGAATAACAAAAAACCCAGGATAGCTAAAACTATTCTCAACAGTAAAAGAACTTCAGGGGGATTCAATATCCCAGACTTTAAACTCTACTACAGAGCAATAGTGATAAAAACGACATGGTATTGGTACAATATCAGGAAACCGGATCAATGGAATAGGATTGAAGACCCAGAAATGAACCAACACACCTATGGTCACTTGGTCTTCGACAAAGGAGCTGAAAGCATCCAGTGGAAAAAAGAGTCTTTTCAACAAATGGTGCTGGTTCAACTGGCGGTCAGCATGCAGAAGAATGCACATCAATCCATTCTTATCTCCTTGTACCAAGCTCAACTCTAAATGGTTCAAGGACCTCCACATAAAACCTGACACACTGAAACTAATCGAAAAGAAACTGGGGAAGACCCTGGAGGACATGGGCACAGGGTAAAAGTTCCTGAAGAGAACACCAATAGCTTATGCTCTAAGATCAAGAATTGACAAATGGGACCTTATAAAACTACAAAGTTTCTTTAAGGCAAAGGACACTGTCAAAAGGACAAAACGTCAACCAGCAGACTGGGAAAGGATCATCACCAACCCTAAATCCGACAGAGGGCTAATATCTAATATATACAAAGAACTCAAGAAAGTAGAACCCAGACAACCAAATAACCTCATTAAAAAGTGGGGTACAGAACTAAAGAAAGAATTTTCACATGAAGAACTTCGGAGAGCTGAGAAACACCTTAAGAAATGTTCAACATTATTAATCATTAGGGAAATGCAAATCAAAACAACGCTGAGATTTCACCTCATACCAGTCAGAATGGCTAAAGTCAAAAACTCAGGAGACAGCAGGTGTTGGCAAGGATGTGGAGAAAGAGTAACACTCCTCCACTGCTGGTGGGATTGCAAGATGGTGCAACCACTTTGGAAATTAGTCTGGCAGTTCCTCAGAAAACTGGGCATGTCACTTCCTGAGGACCCTGTTATACCACTACTGGGCATATATCCAGAGGATTCTTCAGCATGCAATAAGGACACATGCTCAATTATGTTCATAGCAGCCCTATTTGTAGTAGCCAGATGCTGGAAAGAACCTAGGTGTCCTTCAACGAAGGAATGGATACAAAAAAAATTTGGTATATTTACACAATGGAGTATTATTCAGCCATGAGAAACAATGAATTCATGAAATTCTTAGACAAATGGATGGAGCTGGAGAACATCATACTAAGTGAGGTAACCTAGTCTCAAAAGATCAATCATGGTACGCACTCACGGATAAGTGGATATTAGCCTAGAAACTTTGAATACCCAGGACATAATCCACAAATTAAATGATGTCCAAAAAGAATGGAGGAGTGTCCCCTGGTTCTGGAAATACTCAGTGCAAGAGTATAGGGGAATTCCAGAATAGGGAAGTGGGAAGGGGTGGATCAAGAATAGGTGGACGGAAGAGGGCTTATGGGATTTGCAGGGAATGGCGACCCAGAAAAGGGGAAATCATTTGCAATGTAAAAAGAAAAAAAAAAAGAGGGAACCTATGGGCCATTTTCATAGTTGATGATTGGTGTGCAGGGGCCTCCAACCCACTGTGAGCAGTGCTGCCCCTGGGCAAGTGGTCCTGGGGTATATACAAATGCAATTAAGTCAATCCAGCAGTCAGTACTGTGCTGTGTCCTCTGTTTAAGTTCTTTCCTGAAGGTTCCTACCTTCGATTCCCATACAAACATTTGTCATGATGTAAGCTATATGGTGAAATAAACTCTTTCCTTCCCAAGTTGCTTTTGACCATGACGTTTTATCACAATAATAGAAGTCTAGTTAAGACATCTCCTTTCCTTCATATGTTACTTCTACCTCATTTCAGTTTCCGCTGAATCAAAACCAAAGACTGTAAGGGCCAGGGAGAGCATAGTGTGGGAGGTAAGAGGACCTTTTTCCTCACTCTTGTTTCTATGGCAGTCCATCCATTGTCTCCCTCTGAAATCACCATCTAATTTGTTCTCTTCGTGCACCTCACGATTATCCTCTGCAGGTAAAATCTACAATACACACAGTATTTTATTTCATTCTGACAATGTATTTCCATTGTGGACACTTACATAAATCCTTGTGTTAAGAAGCGAATAGAAGCAATAATTTATAAACAAGAAGGCTACGGTCAAGTGTTTATGTAAGTGATACCAAAGATTGGTAAAAATATTTGATGAATTTGGCTACATTCAGTGTCCTATGGCATTACATAACACTTCATTTGAAGGAACACACCAGTTATTTTTCTCATGATCTTCCTTGCAACACTCTAAGGTAGATAAAAAACTATCTGAACAAAGAATTGTTACTGTCACCATAAAACACAGAGCACACTTAGTATCTTTCATTTTTGCTAACAAAAATTTCTAGAAGCATTTTCAGATATATATATATATATATATATATATATATATATATATATATATATATATTCACTGCACCAGTTAAAGAAGGGGAGAAACACCTTTGATCACCTTTGATTGTTTTTGTGTGTTTGAACTTGGTTCTTTTTGTTTTGAAAATTGTTCCCATGACCTGAAATTTATTTTTTATCTGGAAAGAATTTGGAACCCAGAGAACATCAGCCAATCAAATCATTCTGTACTGAAGAACCTATTGGCAGATATTCTCAGGCTGCAGTCCAGTATCTCCAGTTATGACTGGCACTTATGCACTCTCCTCCAATGATGTCAGATCCAACTACAGCAATGTTTTGCCAGTTGTTTTTCTCAGGCCCACTAGAATGCCTCTGTTCACCAACTAAGAATTCTTTGACTTACTGTCTTTCATTGCCTGTTTCTTCAGTGTGTTTTCATTCTTTTTTCCCATATTTCAGCTAACATTGTAAAACCTGAACATTTTATGCAAGGAATCAAAAAGGATGCTTTTGTTAACATAAGATGGTAAACAATTTATGTGAGATATCCCTTTCTAATTTGTGTTTGTCTGTATAATTTTTTAAAATTCATGAGATTTCCATCAGTTTGGACTTAGAAATTAGTCAATGTATTCATATGTTTTAGAGGACAAAATACCAATGAACATGATTATGTATGTGACATAACAATTCAGCATTTGTGTTATGGGAGATAAATTAGAAAATCAACTTGCTTTAGTCTATTTTGGCATCTATAATAAAATTTCGTAGACTGAAAAAACTAAGAAATAATACATGTATATTGTTTGTATTTCCAGAGGCTGAGAATGCCAAGATTCAAGTGCTAGTGGATTCAATGTCTTCTGTATCTGGTCACAGATGATGCTACTATATGCTCGCATGTTAGAAAGGGCAAATGCTCTGTCCTCCAATGAAAAATAAGCAAAAATTACAACATCTTGTTTTCTTCACTCTTTTGATATACAGCAGTCCCACCTGTGATTATGGAGTCCCTTTCTAAATGCTTGGTCAAAAGGGTTACCTCTAGATGCAATTGCCTCAATGCTTAAATTACAGTGCCTAGGGAACAATATTAGAAACACTCACAAAAAATAGCTTATGTAACTGTGTAACCATTTATTGTCAGAATGTATTTTTTAATTTTCAGGAATAATAGCATAAGAATCTTTGCTACTAATAAAAGTCAAAGCTTGTTGCAAAATGGTAATCACAATGAAAGTAAACGTTTTCCTTAAAAAGAGTGTCTTCTAAACTGTGTTTACCACACAAATCATTTTGGAACAATGTTCCCAAATGTGCCAAATGTGTTTGAGAGATTAAACATATTACCGACATTGATAAATTCTTAAAGAAAGAATCCCATTTAAATATACATAAGGCAACACCAATGCTATTGTTTTTCTCCCAAACTATCTACATTCATTCTCTTGTGATCACATACACTTAAAAGCATTCTGAATACAAATGACAAATAGCCACACACTAAATAAACTACAGTATTGTCTTCAGTGGAATCAATGTAGGCATACAGGTAAGGCTGCCTTCCACACACATATACATTTAAAGGAAATTTAAAGGAAATATTTAGAATGCTGGATATATTCTTTTAACTTTGAGAATAGAATATTTTTGCAATGTTGAATGTGTTGTATAAATACTTGCCTTTGGAAGATAACAAATTAGAAGATACAAGAAGAAAATGTACCTTTACTATATGTCACTTTGTGTTAAAAAAATAACTTTATTGGTATTAACTAACATGCATAAGTTAACTGTCAAAATAAAATATACCAATAAAATGTAAAAAAGAAACTGAACACATGTACTTGTATGGTCTATTCACTGACATGACAGATTTCAAAATCTACCAAAGTGCATTGGGTCCGCTTAGTTGTGCAAACTGTACATAGTGTATGAGAATCTGTTGCTTCAATCTTTATCACCAAAAGTTAAAATTAAAAACTTATGCTTCCAATGATTTTTCATTTTATTGAAAATATAAATACATGCATATTAAAATTGTAATATAAGAAATAGGGTAATATTCTCACAAATATTTATAAAATAAAAAGTCAACTCATAGGTTTTTACTTTTGTGTTTTGTGTATTTGTGTGTGCATGTGTGTGAGTGTGTGTGTATATGTGTGTAAAATTATGAGCATGAAATAGTCATTGTAAATTTGTGAGTTTGCCATGATTTGTCTTAATCTATATGAATCTGGCGCTTGAAATTCAGTGAATCACCACCACCCTTCAATGTGATCTGATTATAAGAAAATGTTGTTGAATATACTAGCAAACTACCTTTGTTCTCTATAGAGCTGGAAGTTTTCAGCAGAGGACTGGTATACCAGCATAATCAGAACAAAGTGAATCTGTTGGAAGCATTTTATTAAGCACTGAAAATGTTTTTTACATCCCATTTTCTCGGTGGAAGTAAATAAAGTATTGGTTTTTTAATACTTTCTAAAATGAGAAATGTTTAGCACTAAGTAGGAAAGAGATTAGGATACTGTTCATCTTAGACATCTGACTATAATAATCCCCTCCTTTTCTGTGGACCTGCTCCATCCAAAGGGAAACCTCATGTAAGCTCCCAATAGCCAAATTATCACTGAAACATTCAGTTAAGATGTCTTACTTCGGTGGCAGTGACAAAGAAATTCAGGAGGAAGCAAATGGCATTTGGCTTTCAGGTACCTGATCTTTTTGGCTGGTAGATGTTGTTTTTACTGGAAGCCAATAAGGTCTTTTACTGGAAGCAATAAAGGTCAGCTTGCCCAGATAAGTATAATTAATGAAAACAGTGGCTCTGTTTGAACTCCTAGAAATGACTGGGAACTTCAAGATGTCTTTTTTTGCTCATATTTTCACCTCTCATGAGGGATGATTCTCTCTCTCTCTCTCTCTCTCTCTCTCTTTCTCTCTGTGTGTGTGTGGGGGGGAGGGGGTGTGGTTGGGTGGGTGGTATAGCACTGCATCTGTCCACAACATTTTCCATTCACTGTCAATGTAACTATTATTTAATTGTTAATTTATTCTAGTCTACATGTATTCAAACCTAATGAAATAATAGAATATTCAAAAGGTCTGAAGAGCTCATCTTTCTGATGGACAGTTACATGTTCATTATAATTTGAGGTAATTGACTACAGCTTACAGAGTTAGAGGATGAAAAAAAAAAGGTTAAGTTTATAATTCAGCATTACACACTCATTACCAAACAAGCAAATTCTAATGTTTTATCTCAATGATGGGACTCAATAAATAATGACTATATTATTTTGTTTTCCATTTGTAAAATATTTTGGGTTTTGTAAAGCACAGATAATATAGTTCAGTGGAAACAGCACTAGATGGGTGGCATAAAGATATATTTCATTCAGGTTCTGCCATGTGGTAGTTGACTGACTCTGGGTAATAATTGGATTTTCTTGGTTTCCTTATTTTTATGACCCAAGAGAGTTGGGATACATTATACCTAAAGTTTGTTCCAGCTACAAAAGTCCAAGATTCTAATTAAAATTACCCAGGAAGGTCTTTGTATCATCAATGACATGGTGTCTGAGATGCTTATTTCAAAGTTGCTACATCTGAGAAGTGCATATATTCTTTATTCTGTTTTGATCTTAGTGTTAAAATTTAGATCTAGTGAATGTTTAAGAAGCTGACATTACGAGCTTTCATTATTTAAATGATGGGGGAACACACACAAACACACATATACACCCACGCATTATTTCTTTTAAATAATGCTCTTTTTGTTTCATTCTAATCTTGTTCCTTAAATGCATTATTCTGAGATCTCCAAGGCTCGCCTGTTTCTATGCATATCTGTAGTTACACTTGTGAAAGTAGATCCTGAGACATTAAGAGATTAGTCAAGAGAATTCTTGGATAACAACTACAATGGGGTAAAGGAAGCTAGGCTTGAAACCCTGGAGAACCAGCTTTGCTTCCAATAACGAGGCTGCCACAGATTTTAATGTTTGAAATTCAAGCTCAAGTTTATTGATGTTTAAAAGCAATGGTGCCTAGCACTTTCCAAATATTCCTTCAAAAAGCATACCCAGTTCTTTTACTTCACCCATTATCCTGAGTGCTTTGGACCTGTAAGAGTTGGTCATAAGCTTGACAGAAACAAAGAAATCTTACATTTCCCTTGCTGATAGGTAAACTGTACTTGGGAATATGAGAGTGTTCATGTTTCCTCCAAGGCTCATATTGTTAATATGAGTCAGTAATAGCCAGGTACTTAAGTTATGCTAAGAATGATTGTTTTTAAATCTAAACCATTCACATAAAATAAGCTGTTTTTAATCACAGGAGGAATAGTGTCAGAAACAAAATTCAATTTGTCAACCTAGAAAGTGGAGATTCATGTAAAGTTTCTGAGTAGAGAGTAAATGTGGTTCAGTTAATGAAATATTGTACATAGTTATGGGTTTCAGAGAGCCAGACATCTTGGTAGAGGATTTAACTGGATGATGTCCTTTATAAGTCATTTTACTGGAGGATTAACTGCATACTATCCTTTTTAACAGTGCCTTGGCCAGTTTTACAGTTTTACTGACCCAGAAACATTCATTGATAGTGCCATGCAAGTGAGTACACACCTCAAAAGTCATCACCTCAGCAATGCTCTCTCAATGAAGATGGGCAGCATTCTTGTGATATCTATATATTTAAAATCATCTAGGAAAACAATATAGATTTCGGTATGGTGTCATTAAGAAGCCATATGACAACTACTAATATGAGCACAAATTGAAAGGAAAAGAACTAATAACGGAAACCCCAGTCACTCCTTTGTTTTTTTTTTTTTTTTTTTTGTCTTTTTTTTTTATTTGATATAATTTATTTACATTTCAAATGATTTCCCCTTTTCTAGCCCCCCCCCCACTCCCCGAAAGTCCCGTAAGCCCCCTTCTCTTCCCCTGTCCTCCCTCCCACCCCTTCCCAGTTCCCCGTTCTGGTTTTGCCAAATACTGTTTCACTGAGTCTTTCCAGAACCAGGGACCACTCCTGCTTTCTTCTTGTATCTCATTTGATGTGTGGATTATGTTTTGGGTATTCCAGTTTTCTAGGTTAATAACCACTTATTAGTGAGTGCATACCATGATTCACCTTTTGAGTCTGGGTTACCTCACTTAGTATGATGTTCTCTAGCTCCATCCATTTGCCTAAGAATTTCATGAATTCATTGTTTCTAATGGCTGAATAGTACTCCATTGTGTAGATATACCACATTTTTTGTATCCACTCTTCTGTTGAGGGATACCTGGGTTCTTTCCAGCATCTGGCAATTATAAATAGGGCTGCTATGAACATAGTAGAGCATGTATCCTTATTACATGGTGGGGAATCCTCTGGGTATATGCCCAGGAGTGGTATAGCAGGATCTTCTGGAAGTGAGGTGCCCAGTTTTCGGAGGAACCGCCAGACTGCTTTCCAGAGTGGTTGTACCAATTTGCAACCCCACCAGCAGTGGAGGAGTGTTCCTCTTTCTCCGCACCCTCTCCAACACCTGCTGTCTCCTGAATTTTTAATCTTAGCCATTCTGACTGGTGTAAGATGAAATCTTAGGGTTGTTTTGATTTGCATTTCCCTAATGACTAATGAAGTGGAGCATTTTTTAAGATGCTTCTCCGCCATCCGAAGTTCTTCAGGTGAGAATTCTTTGTTTAACTCTGTACCCCATTTTTTAATAGGGTTGTTCGGTTTTCTGGAGTCTAACTTCTTGAGTTCTTTATATATATTGGATATTAGCCCTCTATCTGATGTAGGATTGGTGAAGATCTTTTCCCAATTTGTTGGTTGCCGATCTGTCCTCTTGATGGTGTCCTTTGCCTTACAGAAACTCTGTAACCTTATGAGGTCCCATTTGTCAATTCTTGCTCTTAGAGCATACGCTATTGGTGTTCTGTTCAGAAACTTTCTCCCTGTACCAATGTCCTCAAGGGTCTTCCCCAGTTTCTTTTCTATTAGCTTCAGAGTGTCTGGCTTTATGTGGAGGTCCTTGATCCATTTGGATTTGAGCTTAGTACAAGGAGACAAGGATGGATCAATTCGCATTCTTCTGCATGCTGACCTCCAGTTGAACCAGCACCATTTGTTGAAAAGGCTATCTTTTTTCCATTGGATGTTTTCAGCCTCTTTGTCGAGGATCAAGTGGCCATAGGTGTGTGGGTTCATTTCTGGATCTTCAATCCTGTTCCATTGATCCTCCTGCCTGTCACTGTACCAATACCATGCAGTTTTTAACACTATTGCTCTGTAGTATTGCTTGAGGTCAGGGATACTGATTCCCCCAGATTTTCTTTTGTTGCTGAGAATAGTTTTAGCTATCCTGGGTTTTTTGTTGTTCCAGATGAATTTGATAATTGCTCTTTCTAACTCTGTGAAGAATTGAGTTGGGATTTTGATGGGTATTGCATTGAATCTGTATAGTGCTTTAGGCAAAATGGCCATTTTAACTATATTGATTCTACCGATCCATGAGCATGGGAGGTTTTCCCATTTTTTGAGGTCTTCTTCCATTTCCTTCTTCAGAGTCTTGAAGTTCTTTTCATACAGATCTTTCGCATGTTTGGTAAGAGTCACCCCAAGATACTTTATACTGTTTGTGGCTATTGTGAAGGGGGTCATTTCCCTAATTTCTTTCTCAGCCTGCTTATCCTTTGAGTATAGGAAGGCTACTGATTTGCTTGAGTTGATTTTATAACCTGCCACTTTGCTGAAGTTGTTTATCAGCTGTAGGAGCTCTCTAGTGGAGTTCTTTGGGTCACTTAGGTAGACGATCATGTCGTCTGCAAATAATGATAGTTTGACTTCCTCCTTTCCAATTTGTATCCCTTTGACCTCCTTATGTTGTCGAATTGCCCGAGCTAGTACCTCAAGTACAATATTGAAAAGATAAGGAGAAAGGGGGCAGCCTTGTCTGGTCCCTGATTTCAGTGGGATTGCTTCAAGTTTCTCTCCGTTTAGTTTGATGCTGGCTACCGGTTTGCTGTATATTGCTTTTACTATGTTTAGGTATGGGTCTTGAATTCCTGTTCTCTCCAAGACTTTAAGCATGAAAGGATGCTGAATTTTGTCAAATGCTTTTTCAGCATCCAATGAAATGACCATGTGGTTTTGTTCTTTGAGTTTGTTTATGTAGTGGATTGTATTGATGGATTTCCGTATATTGAACCAACCCTGCATTCCCGGGATAAAGTCTACTTGATCATGGTGGATGATCGTTTTGATGTGTTCTTGGATTCGGTTGGCAAGAATTTTATTGAGTATTTTTGCATCGATGTTCATAAGGGAAATTGGTCTGAAGTTCTCTTTCTTTGTTGGATCTTTGTGTGGCTTTGTTATCAGCGTAATTGTGGCTTCGTAGAAGGAATTGGGTAGTGTTCCTTCTGTTTCTATTTTGTGGAATAGTTTGAAGAGTATTGGTGTTAACTCTTCTTTGAAGGTCTGGTAGAATTCTGCACTGAAACCATCTGGTCCTGTGCTTTTTTTGGTTGGAAGACTTTCTATGACTCCTTCTATTTCTTTAGGCTTTATGGGACTGTTCAGATGGTCTAGTTGGTCCTGATTTGATTTTGGTATTTGGTATCTGTCAAGGAAATTGTCCATTTCCTCCAGATTCTCCAGTTGTGTTGAGTACAGGCTCTTGTAGTAGGATCTGATGATTTTTTGGATTTCCTCAGTTTCCGTTGTTATGTCTCCCTTTTCATTTCGAAGTTTGTTAATTTGGATACTTTCTCTGTGCCCTTTGGTCAGTCTGGCTAAGGGTTTATCTATCTTGTTGATTTTCTCAAAGAACCAGCTCCTGGTTTTGTTGATTTTTTGTATGGTTCTCTTTGTTTCTAATTGATTGATTTCGGCCCTGAGTTTGATGATTTCCTGCCTTCTACTCCTCCTGGGTGAAATAGCTTCTTTTTGTTCTAGGGCTTTCAGGTGTGTCATTAAGTTGGTAATGTATGCTCTCTCCATTTTCTTTTTGGAGGCACTCAGGGCTATGAGTTTTCCTCTTAGCACTGCTTTCATTGTGTCCCATAGATTTGGGTATGTTGTGTTTTCATTTTCATTGTGTTCTAAAAAGTCTTTAATTTCTTTCTTTATTTCTTCCTTGACCAAGGTATCATTGAGTAGAGTATTGTTCAATTTCCACGTGTATGTGGGTTTTCTGTTGTTTCTGTTGCTATTGAAGACCACTTTTATTCCATAGTGATCTATCTCACAGCTTGCACAGTAGCTTCTGATACTATGATACTCACTAGAAAGGAGGTTCCCAGGTCAATTCTTCCTTGATTCTTCCAAGTCCTATGACTAAAGAATGCTTTAGCAATTGGCTTTTACCTTCAAGCTCTAGGAGGCAAGAAAGGCCAATGGCTATAGTCTATATTGTCTTGAGAATTGCTTCAAATCCCTTGATCAATAACTTGAAGAAATTTTATACTGATTTTTATAGTGGCAAAGCTAATTTGTATATCTCCAAGCAACGTATAAATATTTATTTATTTGGTTTCTCTATGAAAGGTATACTCTCTGTGTAGTTTTTATTTGAAATTCAGTGACAAAAAAAGGATGGTAAGGCTTTTTCACTTCCATTGGCCCCTGGAAAAACAACTATGAAAACGATGTGTTCACTTAATTGACCCACTATTGACTGAGCCTCTGGAGCCCTGGGATTGTTTTTAATTTGATAGATGTACATTTGGCAGACTACTATCTACTCAATATAACAAGCTCTGAAAATGAAATATCAAATAACCAAAAAACTCAAAGTTCAATCTTGTGGGTCAGCTTTGTTTATTCCCTAAACATTTCCACTCACCAACTTTTTGAAGTTGGCTTACTTGAAGAGGTTGTTACTCAGCACTGACCCACAAGATTGAAATCTAGATCCTGAATAAGGATATACTAACATTAAATCAACAGAACTCAGTGGTAATACACAGTTTGTCTTTATATAAGCACTTGGCAGAAGGCAGACAGAAGTAGTTTTATATCATCTTGCTTTCTATTCTTTGGCCACTTGAGTGGGGTTTTCTCATTTTGAACAAAACACTCTTGGATTTTGCTTCTTGGGTTTTTTTGTTGCTAAAGCAGATGATTCTATTTTTAAACCAAGTAATGGGCATTGTTTTTCTAGGTGTATTTAGGCCCCAGCTACTGTACAGAGCTATTGGAAAACTTTCCATTATCAAGCATTCGACTCCATTGTATTTAATCACTTGCCATAGCTCATTTTTCTTCAAAGGAACTAATGAGTCTATCTGTAGTCTATAGCTTATAAAATATTTCTGCTACGTGCCACATTGCAGTTCTGAGTCAGTTTTTCTTCTCTGCTAAAGAGATTTGTCAGACCAGGTCTCATATTATAGTGCCCTGACATTTTCCTGGAGTTCCCCAGTGTACAATTCAAAGAAAACCCTTTACACCTTTAGCTAACTAGCCTTATTCAATATGGATGCTATGTAAATGGCTTCTTATACTCATATCTAAAATTGAAATTCACTATGCATAAATAAGAGAGAACATGATTTTCTGGATCAAGGTTATCACACTCAGTACATTTTTCAATTTCATCAATTCGCTGGAAATTTTTATGGTTTCATTTTACTTTACAGCTTAATAGTACTCCTTTGTTAATACATATTTTTATTGTCCACACACTAGTGGAAGGGCACTTACATGGTTTCTATTTCCTAAATATTATGAATAGAGAAGCACAGTCATGAAAAAGTATCTGTGCAGCAGGATGTTGAGCCCTTTGGACATATATCAATATGTGGTAGGGTAGTACAGTGGTATAGTAGATCTACTTTTAAAATTCTCCATACAGGTTTTCAGAGTGGCTACAACAGTTTGTAATTGCACTAACAGTGACTGCAGGCTCTGCTTTTCTGTTATCCTCATCAAAATGTGTTGCTAATTGTATCTTGGTCCTAGCTATTCTGACTGGGATGAGATGAAATCTCAAAGTTCTTTTAATTTGCAGTCCTCAATTCCCTAAGAATGCTAAACTCTTTTAAAAATATCTTAGTCGTTTTCATTTTTCTTTTGTGAACTTTCTGCTCAGATCCTTCATCGTTTTTTTTAAATTGAATAATTTGTTTCCTTTTATGCCTTGGATTTGAAGACATATAATTTGGATATTATTCCTGCATAAGATGTATAGTCATCAAAGATTCTCTTCCATTTGTGAGCCTTCTCGTCACTCAGTTGAATGTTTCCTTTGCTATAGATAACTGTTTAGTGTTATGAAATTCCATTTTTATGTCAGGAACCAGGAAATTAAAAAGGAGTCATGTGGTAGAGTGAAGAGTAAGCTTTAAGGGTGAGAGGTTAGGATACAAAGACAAAATGGAGGGAAACTCATTTGGGGAAGAAGGAGAAAGGATGATATAAAGGGCTAATGAAGAAGGAGGAATAAAGCACACTAAAAAGATTGAAAAAAGCCACTGGGCAACATATATCATATCTAAAAATATGTAACCAATACTTGTGGGTGTATATATGCATAAATAATTTAAATGATCTTAAACAAATTATAGAGATGAATCCTGACAAGAGCTATAAAATAGTCAATAAAACACATTTAAACATGTGGGAAACTCTCCTTTGAGTTCTTCCAAGAGATTACCAAATTAGTATATACTATTACCGTTGCCCTTTTTTCTCTCTACCCCTCCCCCCCCCAGAATTTGAAGGTCACAACCTGTGTCTTCTTATGGCATTTTCTTCACCATTATTGCCTAGAGTAACATTCTTATGAAATGTATCAATTAGTTATTCCACCTCAGAAATATACTTTTTTTCTTTTTTCATTTCATTCTCAAATTTCTACCATGATGTCAGGTGACTTGTTTCTTCTGTTTTTCTTTCCATAGTTTACCCTCTGTAATTCTTTGTAAACATCTTCTCTACCAGTCTTTCTTCCTTTTCTTGCCTCAGCTTTGTGATTTGCTTTTAACCAATGAATGAAAGCAAGAGATGGTTGAAAGAATTTCAAACTCCAATGTGCTGCTAAAAATACTATGTCACACTACAGATATTTGTAAACACATATCTAAATATTACCTAAGTCTGTCCTGATAGAATTTTAAGGAAGTAAATCATAATAAAGAACATGCTTCTTTTTAAAATTGTATTTATTTACACTCCATATTTTATCCTCCCCCAGTCCACCCTCTGACTGTTCCACATCCCATACCTCCTCCTCACTGCCCTGTCTCCACATGGATGCCCCCACCACCCATCCCACCTGACCTCTAAACTCCCTGGGACCTCCAGTCTCTTGAGGGTTAGGTGCATGATCTCTTAATGAACATAGACCCAGCAGTCCTCTACTATATGAGTATTGGGTACCTCATCAGCTGTTGTATGTTGCCTGTTTGGTGGTCTAGTGTTTGAGGGATCTCAGGGGTCCAGATTAAATGAGACTGCAGGTTCTCCTACAGGGTCTCCCTTCTCTTCAGCTTCTTTCAGCCTGCCCTAGTTGAACAACAGGGGACAGCAGCTTCTGCCCATTGGTTGGGTGTAAAGATCTGCATCTGACTCAGCTGCTTGTTGGGTCTTAAGAAGTGTGGTCATGCTAGGTTCCATTTCATGAGCACTCTATAGCCTCAGTAATACTGTCAGGCCTTGAGACATCCTCTCGAACTGGATCCCACTTTGGGCCTGTCTCTGGAATTCTTTTCCTCTGGCTCCTCTCTATTTCCATCCCTGTAATTCTTCCAGACAGGAACAATTACATGTCAGAGTTGTGACTGTGGCAATGTCCCACTCTCCCTCATTTGATGCCTTGTCTTTCTGCTGGAGGTGGGCTAAGTTCTCTTTCCCAACTGTCAGGCATTTCGTCTAAGGTCCCTCCCTTTGATTCCTGAGAGTCTCTCACCTCCCAGGTCTCTAGTTCATTCTGGAGGGTCCACCAAACATCCTGTCTCCTGAAGTTGCCTGTTTTCCCTCTTTCTGCTAACCCCAAGGCTTCACTCATTTTCCCTCACCCAATGCCAAATCAGGTTCTCTTTCCCCAAACTCCCCCTGCCCCTTCAACTCTCCCTCCCAGGTCCCTTCCTCCATCCCCATTTGTGATTGCTTTCTTCTCCCTCCCAAGTAGGACTGAGGCATCCTCACTTGGGTACTTCAGCTTTTTGAACTTTTGGAATTCTGTGGCTAATATCTACTCATTAATGAGTACATACCATGCATGTTCTTTTGGGTCTGAGTTCCCTCACCCAGGATGATATCTTCTAGTTCCATCCTTTTGCCTGAAAAATTTAGAATGTCTTCATTCTTAATATCTGAATGGTATTTCATTATGTAAATGAACCACATTTTCTTCATCCATTCTTCTATCATGGTACATCTAGGTTGTTTCTAGCTGCTGGCTCTCACAAATAAAGCTGATATGAACATAGTAGAAGACATGCCCCTGTGCCAAGGCAGGGCATCTTTTGGGTATATTCCTAAGAGTGGTATATCTGGGTGTTCAGTAGATATATTTCCAATTTTCTGAAGAACCTCCAGACTTATTTACAGAGTGGTTGTACCAGATTGCAATCCAATCAGTAATGGAGGAGTGTTCCTCTTTCTCCGCATCCTCTCCAACATGAATTGTCACCTGAGGCTTTGATATTAGCCATTCTGATTGGTGTAAGATGGAATCTCAGGGTCGTTTTGATTTGCATTTCTATGATCACTAAGGACTTTGAACATTGGTTGTGCTTCTCAGCCATTTGAGATTCCCCAGTTGTGAAATCTTAGTTTAGTTATATACCCCATTTTTTGATTGGGCTGTTTGGTTTTTTGGTGATTAGCTTCTTAAGTTCTTTATGTATTTTGGATATTAGCCATCTATGGGATGTGGGGTCAGTGGATACTTTTTTCCCCAATCTATAGGTTGCCAATTTGCATTATTGACTATGTCCTTTGCTTTACAGAAACTTTCCAGTTTCATGAGCTCCCATTTATCAATTCTTAATCTTAAAGCATGAGCCATTAGAGATCTGTATACGGAATTTCCCCCTTGTGCCGATGAGTTCAAGCCTCTTTCACAGTTTCTCTTCTTTTAGAGTCAGTGTATCTGGTTTTATGTTGAGGTCCTTGATACACTGGAATTGAGCATTGTACAACGTGTCAAATATGGGACTACTATCATTTGTCTACATAATGATCCAGTTAGACCTGCACTTTATTGAAGATGCTTTCTTTTTTCCACTGTATAATTTTGGGGTGTTTGTCAAAGATCAAGTGTTCCTAAGTGTGTGGTTGTATTTCTGGGTTTTTAATTCTATTCCATTGATCAACATGTCTGTCTCTATATCAGTATCATGCAGTTTTTACCACTATTGCTGTGGAGTAAAGCTTGAGCTCAGGGATGGTGATTCTCCCAACTGCTCTTGTATTGTTAAGATATGTTTTTGCTTTTCTGGGATTTTTTGCCATTCCAGATAAATTTGAGAATTGCCCTTTCCATGTCTTTAAAGAATTGTATTGGAATTTTGATGGGGATTTCACTGAATCTATAGATTGCCTTTGGTAGGATGGCCAATTTTACTGTTAATTCTGCCAATCCATGAGCATGGGAGATCTCTATATTTTCTGAGATCATTGATTTCTTTCTTGAGAGATATGCAGTTATTTTCATACAGGTCTTTCACTTATTTGGTTAGAGTTACCCCACGATATGTTGTATTACTTGTGGCTATTATGAAGGGAGTTGTTTCCCTAATTTCTTTCTCAACCTTTTTATCATTTGTATAAAGGAAAGCTACTTGTTTATTTGAGTTAATTTTCTATCCGGCCACTTTGATGAAGTTGTTTATCAGCTAGACAAGTTCTCTGGCAGAATTTTTGGGGTAGCTTTTGAATACTATTTTATTATCTGCAAATAGTGATACCTTTAATTTCTACTTTGTCAATTTGTATCCCTTTGATCTCCTTTTTTGTCTTATTGTTCTAGCTAGCACTTTGAGTACTATATTGAATAGATATGGGGAGAGTGGGCATCCTTGTCTTGTTCCTGATTTCAGTGGGATTGCTTCAAATATTTCTCCATTTAATTTGATATTTGCTGTTGTTTTCAGTAAATTCCTCTTATTATGTTTCAGTATTGGCCTGAATTCCTGATCTGTCCAATACTTTTAACATGTTGTATTTTGTTGAATGCTCTTTCTGCATCTAAGGAGATGGCCCTGTGACTTTCTTCATTGAGTTTGTTTTCATATTTTATTACATTAATGGATTTTTGTATATTAAACAAACTTTGCAACCCTGGGATGATTCCTACTTGATGATGGTGAGTGATGGTTTTGATGTGTTATTGGATTCAGTTTGCAAGAATTTTATTGAGGATTTTTGCATCTATATACAGAAGTGAGATTGGTCTGAAGTGCTCCTTTTTGGTTGGATCCTTGTGTGGTTTATTAGGGTAATTGGAAGTTCATAGAATGATTTAGATAGTGTTCCTTCTCTTTCTAGCTTATGGAATAGTTTGAAGAAAATTAATATCAAGTCTTCTTTGAGGGTCTGGTAGAATTCTGAACTAAATACATCTAGCCATGGAATTTTTCTGGTTGGGAGGTTTTTAATGACTTCTATTTCCTTGTGCAATATGGGCCTTTTTAGATAGTTTACCTGCTCTTGATTTAACTTTGATATTTGGTGTCTATCTAGAAAAACATCCACTTCATCTAGAATTTCCAATTTTGTTGAGTACAGGCTTTTATAGGAGGATCTGATGATTTCCTGAATTTCTTCCATTTTGTTGTTATGCCTCACTTTTCATTTCTGATTTTGTTAATTTGGATACTGCCTCTCAGCCCTTTATTTTGTTTGGCTAGGGGCTTATCTATCTTTATCTTTTTTAGTTTTATATATTCTTTGTTTATATTCCAAATGGTTTTCCTTTCCCCAGTTTCCCTCTCCCCTTAAGTCCCACAAGCACTCTACCTTCCACTTGTTCCCCAACCAAACCCCTCCCACTTTTCTGCCCTGGTGCTCCCCTACAATGCTGCATCAAGCCTTTCCAGGATCAGGGCCCTCTCCTTCCTTCTTCTTGGGAAGGATTTGCTATATGAGTCGTGTCTTGGGTATTTAGAGCTTCTAGGCTAATATCCACTTACCAGGGACTGCATTCCATGTGTGTTCTTTTGCGAATGAGTTATCTCACTTAGGATATTTTCCAGCTCCAACAATTCGTCAAAAATTTCATGAATTCATTGTTTTTAATTGCTGAGTGGTATTCCATTGTGTAAATATACCACATTTTCTGTATCCATTCCTCCACTGAAGGACATCTGTGTTCTTTCCAACATCTGGCTATTATAAAAAAGGCTGCTATGAACATAGTGGAGCATGTGTCCTTATTGCATCCTGGGGGAATCATCTGGGTATATGCCCAAGAGTGGTGTAGAAGGGTCCTCCAGAAGTGTCATGCCCAGTTTTCTGAGGAACTGCCAGACTGATTTCCAGAGTGGTTGGACCAAATTGCATTCCCGCCAGCAGTGGAGAAGTGTTCCTCTTTCTCTACACCCTCACCAATACCTGTTGTCTCCTGAGCTTTAGCCATTCTGACTGTTGTGAGGTGAAATATGAGGGTTGTTTTGATTTGCATTTCCCTAATGACTAATGATGTTGAAAAAAATTTTAAGGTGCTTCTCAGCCATTCGAAGTTCTTCCAGAGAAAATTCTTTGTTTAGCTCTGTACACCATTTTTAATAGGGTTATTTGGCTCTCTGGAATCTAACTACTTTAGTTCTATGTATATATTGGATATTAGCCCTCTGTTGAATGTAGGGATAGTGAAGATCTTTTCCCAATTTGTTGGTTGCCTTTTTGTCCTTTTTACAGTGTCCTTTCCTTATAGAAACTTTGTAATTTTATGAGGTCCCATTTGTCAATTCTTGATCTTAGAGCATAAGCTATTGGTGTTCTGTTCAGGAACTTTTCCCCTGTGCCAATGACCTGAAGGGTATTCCCCAGTTTCTTTTCTATTAGTTTCAGTGTGTCTGGATTTATGTGGAGGTCCTTGATCCACTTGGAGTTGAGCTTAATACAAGGAGATAAGAATGGATCAATTCGCATTCTTTTGCATGCTGATCTCCAGTTGAGCTAGCACCATTTGTTGAAAAGGCTAGCTTTTTTCCAGGGGATGGTTTTAGCTCCTTTGTCAAAGATCAAGTACCCATATGTGTGTAGGTTCATTTCTTGGTCTTCAGTCCTATTCCATTGATCTACCTGCCTATCACTGCACCAATACCGTGCAGTTTTTAACACTATTGCTCTGTAGTACTGCTTGAGGTCCAGGATACTGATTCCCCCTGAAGTCCTTTTGCTGTTGAGGATAGTTTTAGCTATCCTGGGTTTTTTGTTATTCCAGATGAATTTGAGAATTGCTCTTTCTAACTCCATGAAGAACTGAGTTGGGATTTTGATGGGTATAGCGTTGAATCTGTATGTTGCTTTATGCAAGATGGCCATTTTTACTATATTAATCCTCCCAATCCAGGAGCATGGAAGATTTTTCCATTTTCTGAGGTCTTCTTTGATTCCCTTCTTCAGAGACCTGAAGTTCTTGTCATACAGATCTTTCCCCTTCTTTGGTTAGAGTCACACCAAGATACTTTATATTGTTTTTGGTTATTGTGAAGGGTGACATTTCCCTAATTTCTTTCTCAGCCTGCTTATTTCCTTTGAGTATAGGAAGGCAACTGATTTGCTTGAGTTGATTTTATATCTGGCCACTTTGCTGAAGTTGTTTATCAGCTGTAGGAGTACCGTGGTGGAGTGTTTTGGGTCACTTAATTATACTATCATAACATCTGTGAAAAGTGATAGTTTGTCTTCTTCCTTTCCAGTTCATATACCGTTGACCTACTTATGTTGTCTAATTGCTCTAGCTAGAACTTCAAGTACTATATTGAAAAGATAAGGAGAGCGGGGAGTTTCTCTCCACTTAGTTTGATGTTAGCTACTGGTTTGCTGTATAATGCTTTTACTATGTTTAGGTATGGGCCTTGAATTCCTTTTCTTCCCAAGATTTTAGCATGAAAGGATGCTGAATTTTGTCAAATGCTTTTCAGCATCTAATGAAATGACCAGGTGTTTTTTTTTCTTTGATTTTGTTTATGTAGTGGATTTCATTGATAGATTTCTGTATATTGAACCATCTCTGAATCCCTGGAATGAAGCCTACTTGATCATGGTGAATGATGGATTTGATTTGATCTTGGATTTGGTTGGCAAGAATTTTATTGAGTATTTTTGCATCGATGTTCACGAGGGAAATTGTTCTGAAGTTCTCTTTCTTTGTTGGATCTTTGTGTGATTTTGGTATCAGCATAATTGTGGCTTCATAAAAGGAGTTTAGTAATGATTCTTCTGTTTCTATTTTGTGGAATAGTTTGAAGAGTATTGGTGTTAGGTCTTCTTTGAAGGTCTGATACAATTCTGCACTAAAACTATCTGGTCCTGTGTGTTTTTTGGTTGGAAGACTTTCTATGACCCCTTCTATTTCTTTAGGCATTTGGGGGCTGTTTAAATGATCTATTTGATCCTGATTTAATTTTGGTATTTGGTATCTGTCTAGGAAATTGTCCATTTCTTCCAGATTTTCCAGTTGTGTTGAGTATATAATTTTGTAGTAGAATCTGATGATTTTTTGAATTTCCTAGGTTTTGGTTGTTATATCTCCCTTTTCATTTTTATTTTGTTAATTTGGATACTTTCTCTGTGCCCTTTGGTTAGTCTGGCGAAGAGTTTATCTATCTTGTTGATTTTCTCAACCAGCTCCTTGTTTTATCGATTCTTTCTATGGTTCTCTTTGTTTCTACTTGGTTGTTTTCAGCCCTTAGTTTGATGATTTCCTGTCTTCTACTCCTCCTGGGTGAATTAGCTTCTTTTTGTGCCAGGGCTTTCTGGTGTGTTGCTAAACTCTCCAGTTTCTTTTTGGAGGATCTCAGGGTTTTGAGTTTTCCTCTTAGCATGGCTGTCATTGTGTCCCATAAATTTGTGTATGTTTTGCCTTCATTTTCATTAAATTCTAAAAAAGTCTTTGATTTATTTCTTAATTTTCTCCTTGACCAAGGAATCATTGAGTAGAATATTGTTCAGCTTCCAAGTGTATGTGGGTTTTCTATTGTTTTTGTTGCTATTGAAGACTACTTTTACTCCATAGTGATCTGATAGGAGGCATGGGATTAGTTTGATCTCCTTGTATCTCTTAAGGTCTGTCTTTTGACCAATGATGTGATCAATTTTGGAGAAGGTACCATGAGGTACTGAGGAAACTGTATATTCTTTTGCTTTAGGATGAAATGTTCTATATATCTCTTATATCCAATTGATCCAAAGCTTCAATTGGTTTTACTGTGTACCTGTTTAGTTTGATTTCTGGATCTCTCCAATGAGTTAAAGTCACCCACAATTATTGTGTTATGTACAACGTGTGCTTTGAGCTTTAGTAAAGTTTCTTTTATGAATGAAAGTGCCCTTGCATTTGGAGCATAGATGTTCAGAATTGAAAGTTGGTGGATTTTTCCCTTGATCAGTAAAAAGTGTCCTTCCTTGTCTCTTTTGATGACTTTTGGTTAAATGTCAATTCATCTAATATTAGAATGGCTACTCCAACTTGTTTCCTGAGACCATTTGCTTGTAAAATTGTTTGTTAGCCTCTTACTCTGCAGTACTGTTTGTCATTGACACTGAGGTATGTTTCCTGTATGCAGCAAAATTTAGGGCCCTATTTAAGTGTCCAGTCTGTTAGTCTATGTCTTTTTATTACAGAATTGAGTGCATTGATGTTAAGAGATATTAAGGAATAGTGATTATTACTTCTTGTTATTTTTTTTATTTGATATAATTTATTTACATTTCAAATGATTTCATTTTCTAGCCCCCCCACTCCCCGAAAGTCCCGTAAGCCCCCTTCTCTTCCCCTGTCCTCCCACCCACCCCTTCCCACTTCCCCGTTCTGGTTTTGCCGAATACTGTTTCACTGAGTCTTTCCAGAACCAGGGGCCACTCCTCCTTTCTTCTTGTACCTCATTTGATGTGTGGATTATGTTTTGGGTATTCCAGTTTTCTAGGTTAATATCCACTAATTAGTGAGTGCATACCATGATTCACCTTTTGAGTCTGGGTTACCTCACTTAGTATGATACTCTCTAGCTCCATCCATTTGCCTAAGAATTTCATGAATTCATTGTTTCTAATGGCTGAATAGTACTCCATTGTGTAGATATACCACATTTTTTGCATCCACTTTTCTGTTGAGGGATACCTGGGTTCTTTCCAGCATCTGGCAATTATAAATAGGGCTGCTATGAACATAGTAGAACATGTATCCTTATTACATGGTGGGGAGTCTTCTGGGTATATGCCCAGGAGTGGTATAGCAGGATCTTCTGGAAGTGAGGTGCCCAGTTTTCGGAGCAACCGCCAGACTGCTTTCCAGAGTGGTTGTACCAATTTGCAACCCCACCAGCAGTGGAGGAGTGTTCCTCTTTCTCCACACCCTCTCCAACACCTGCTGTCTCCTGAATTTTTTATCTTAGCAATTCTGACTGGTGTAAGATGAAATCTTAGGGTTGTTTTGATTTGCATTTCCCTAATGACTAATGAAGTTGAGCATTTTTTAAGATGCTTCTCTGCCATCCGAAGTTCTTCAGGTGAGAATTCTTTGTTTAACTCTGTACCCCATTTTTTTAATAAGGTTGTTTGTTTTTCTGTAGTCTAACTTCTTGAGTTCTTTATATATATTGGATATTAGCCCTCTATCTGATGTAGGATTGGTGAAGATCTTTTCCCAATTTGTTGGTTGCCGATTTGTCCTCTTGATGGTGTCTTTTCCCTTACAGAAACTTTGTAATTTTATGAGGTCCCATTTGTCAATTCTTGCTCTTAGAACATACGCTATTGGTGTTCTGTTCAGAAACTTTCTCCCTGTACCGATGTCCTCAAGGGTCTTCCCCAGTTTCTTTTCTATTAGCTTCAGAGTGTCTGGCTTTATGTGAAGGTCCTTGATCCATTTGGATTTGAGCTTAGTATAAGGAGACAAGAATGGATCAATTCGCATTCTTCTGCATGCTGACCTCCAGTTGAACCAGCACCATTTGTTGAAAAGGCTATCTTTTTTCCATTGGATGTTTTCAGCCTCTTTGTCGAGGATCAAGTGGCCATAGGTGTGTGGGTTCATTTCTGGATCTTCAATCCTGTTCCATTGATCCTCCTGCCTGTCACTGTACCAATACCATGCAGTTTTTAACACTATTGTTCTGTAGTATTGCTTGAGGTCAGGGATACTGATTCCCCCAGATTTTATTTGTTGCTGAGAATAGTTTTAGCTATCCTGGGTTTTTTGTTGTTCCTGATGAATTTGATAATTACTTTTTCTAACTCTGTGAAGAATTGAGTTGGGATTTTGATGGGTATTGCATTGAATCTGTATAGTGCTTTAGGCAAAATGGCCATTTTAACTATATTGATTCTACCGATCATGGGAGGTTCTACCATGAGCATGGGAGGTTTTCCCATTTTTTGAGGTCTTCTTCCATTTCCTTCTTCAGAGTCTTGAAGTTCTTGTCATACAGATCTTTCACATGTTTGGTAAGAGTCGCCCCAAGATACTTTATACTGTTTGTGGCTATTGTGAAGGGGGTCATTTCCCTAATTTCTTTCTCAGCCTGCTTATCCTTTGGGTATAGGAAGGCCACTGATTTGCTTGAGTTGATTTTATAACCTGCCACTTTGCTGAAGTTGTTTATCAGCTGTAGGAGCTCTCTAGTGGAGTTCTTTGGGTCACTTAGGTAGACGATCATGTCGTCTGCAAATAATGATAGTTTGACTTCTTCCTTTCCAATTCGTATCCCTTTGACCTCCTTATGTTGTCGAATTGCCCGAGCTAGTACCTCAAGTACAATATTGAAAAGATAAGGAGAAAGGGGGCAGCCTTGTCTGGTCTCTAATTTCAGTGGGATTGCTTCAAGTTTCTCTCCATTTAGTTTGATGCTGGCTACCGGTTTGCTGTATATTGCTTTTACTATGTTTAGGTATGGGCCTTGAATTCCTGTTCTCTCCAAGACTTTAAGCATGAAAGGATGCTGAATTTTGTCAAATGCTTTTTCAGCATCCAATGAAATGACCATGTGGCTTTGTTCTTTGAGTTTGTTTATGTAGTGGATTGTATTGATGGATTTCCGTATATTGAACCAACCCTGCATTCCCGGGATAAAGCCTACTTGACCATGGTGGATGATCAATTTGATGTGTTCTTGGATTCGGTTGGCAAGAATTTTATTGAGTATTTTTGCATCGATGTTCATAAGGGAAATTGGTCTGAAGTTCTCTTTCTTTGTTGGATCTTTGTGTGGCTTTGGTATCAGCGTAATTGTGGCTTCGTAGAAGGAATTGGGTAGTGTTCCTTCTGTTTCTATTTTGTGGAATAGTTTGAAGAGTATTGGTGTTAACTCTTCTTTGAAGGTCTGGTAGAATTCTGCACTGAAGCCATCTGGTCCTGTGCTTTTTTTGGTTGGAAGACTTTCTATGACTCCTATTTCTTTAGGCATTATGGGACTGTTTGTATGGTCTAGTTGCTCCTGATTTAATTTTGGTATTTGTTATCTGTCAAGGAAATTGTCCATTTCCTCCAGATTCTCCAGTTGTGTTGAGTACAGGCTCTTGTAGTAGGATCTGATGATTTTTTGGATTTCCTCAGTTTCCGTTGTTATATCTCCCTTTTCATTTCTAAGTTTGTTAATTTGGATACTTTCTCTGTGTCCTTTGGTCAGTCTGGCTAAGGGTTTATCTATCTTGTTGATTTTCTCAAAGAACCAGCTCCTGGTTTTGTTGATTTTTTGTATGGTTCTCTTTGTTTCTACTTGATTGATTTCGGCCCTGAGTTTGATGATTTCCTGCCTTCTACTCCTCCTGGGCGAAATAGCTTCTTTTTGTTCTAGGGCTTTCAGGTGTGTCATTAAGCTGGTAATGTATGCTCTCTCCAGTTTCTTTTTGGAGGCACTCAGGGCTATGAGTTTTCCTCTTAGCACTGCTTTCATTGCGTCACATACATTTGGGTATGTTGTGTTTTCATTTTCATTGTGTTCTAAAAAGTCTTTAATTTCTTTCTTTATTTCTTCCATGACCAAGGTATCATTGAGTAGAATATTGTTCAGTTTCCATGTGTATGTGGGTTTTCTGTTTTTTCTGTTGCTATTGAAGACCACTTTTACTCCATAGTGATCAGATAGGAGGCATGGGATTAGTTCTATCTTCTTATATTTGTTGAGGTCTGTCTTGTGACCGATTATATGGTCGATTTTGGAGAAGGTACCCTGAGGTGCTGAGAAAAAGGTATATTCTTTTGTTTTAGGATAGAATGTTCTATATATATCTGTTAAATATAATTGGTCCAAAGCTTCAATTAGTTTCATTGTGTCCCTGTTTAGTTTCTGTTTTCCTGATCGGTCCATTGAGGAAAGTGCAGTGTTGAAGTCACCCACAATTATTGTGTTAGGTGCAATATGTGCTTTTAGTTTTAATAAAATTTCTTTTACGAAAGAGGGTGCCCTTGCATTTGGGGCATCGATGTTCAGGATTGACAGTTCTTCTTTTTGTATTTTTCCTTTGACCAGCAAGAAGTGTCCCTCAGGGTCTCTTTTGATGACTTTGGGTTGAAAGTCAATTTTATCTGATATTAAAATGGCTACTCCAGCTTGTTTCCTGAGACCATTTGCTTGTAAAATTGTCTTCCAGCCTTTTACTCTAAGGTAGTGTTTGTCCCTGAGGTGTGTTTCCTGTAAGCAGCAAAATGTAGGGTCCTGTTTACGTATCCATTCAGTTAGTCTGTGTCTTTTTATTAGGGCATTAATTCCATTGATGTTAAGAGATATTAAGGAATAGTGATTGTTACTTCCTATCATTTTTGACGTTATTTTTTAAATTTGAAGGCTTAACTTCTTTTGGGTTTGATGAAAGGTTACTATCTTGCTTTTTCCAGGGTGAAGTTTCCCTCCTTGTATTGGTGTTGTCCTCCTATTATCCTTTTTAGGGCTGGGTTTGTGGATAGATATTGGGTAAATTTGGTTTTGTCATGAAATATCTTAGTTTCTCCATCTATGGTGATTGAGAGTTTTGCTGGATATAGTAGTTTTGGTTGGCATTTGTGTTCTCTTAGAGTCTGCATGAGATCTGCCCAGGACCTTCTAGCCTTCATAGTCTCAGGTGAAAAGTCTGCTGTGATTCTGATAGGTCTTCCTTTATATGTTACTTGCCCTTTTCTCTTACTGCCCTAAGTATTCTTTCTTTGTTTAGAACATTTGGTGTTTTGATTATTATGTGACGGGAAGTATTTCTGTTCTGGTCCAGTCTGTTTGGAGTTCTGTAGGCTTTTTGTATATTCATGGGCATCTCTCTCTTTAGGTTAGGGAAGTTTTCTTCCATAATTTTATTGAAGATATTTGCTGGCTCTTTAAGTTGTAAATCTTCACTCTCATCTATGCCTATAATCCTTAGGTTTGGTCTTCTCATTGTGTCCTGGATTTCCTGGATATTTTGGGTTACAAGCTTTTTGCATTTTGCATTTTCTTTAACTGTTGAGTCCATGGTTTCTATGGAATCTTCAGCATCTGAGATTCTTTCTTCTATCTCTTGTATTCTGTTGTTGATATTTGCATCTCTGTCCCCTGATTTCTTCCCAAGGCTTGCTATCTCCAAAGTTGTCTCCCTTTGAGTTTTCTTAGTTGTTTCTACTTCTGATTTTAGATCCTGGATGGTTTTGCTTAGCTCCTTCACTTGTGTGTTTGTGTTTTCCTGTAATTATTTAAGAGATTTTTGTGTTTCCTCTTTCATGACCTCAGCCTGTTGACCAAAGTTCTCCTGTATTTCTTTAAGAGATTTTTGTGTTTCCTCTTTCATGACCTCAGCCTGTTGACCAAAGTTCTCCTGTATTTCTTTAAGTGTTCTTTGCATTTCCTCCTTGTTGGCTTTTGTATTCTCCTGGATTTCTTTCAATGATTTTTGTGTTTCCCTTGCAAGGGCTTCTAACTTTTGATCCATTTTCTCCTGAATTTCTTTAAGTATGTCCTTCGTGTGTTCCTGTACCAGCATCATGACCAGTGATTTTAAATCCAAATCTTGTTTTACTGGTGTGATGGGGTATCCAGGACATGCTGGTAGAGGAGAATTGAGTTCAGATGTTGCCATATTGCCTTGATTTCTGTTAGTGACGCTCCTGCGTTTGCCTTTTGCCATCTAGTTCTCACTGGTGTTAGTTTGTCTTGTCAGTGCTTGACTCACCAGTGCAAGCTGCCCCTTCCCAGTTGGCCTCTGGTGCACAGCTTACCTCCTGCACTGCTTGTAGACAGGGTGCTGCTGCCCAGGCTGTTCAGATCCCAAAGCAGGCACCCAAAAGCTCCCGCTGGGGCCCGCTGGATTCACTGGAGCACACTGACTTCTCCCAGCTGGCCGCCCGGAAGCCCAGCTAGCCTCTTGCAGGACTTGGAGATGTGGTGCTGCCGCCCAGGCTGATCTGGATCCGGAAGCGGAGAGAGTAGAGCTGAGGGCTTCCGCCTGAGGCCTTGCCCCAGATTGTGTCTGTGGACCAGATGGAGCCCGTGTGCACCCCCAGGGAGTGCCAACGTTGTATGCTGCTGTGACCTCCCCTGTGTTCTGCTCACTCTGCTGGGCAGCCGATCCACCAACCGGGCAGGCGCACACAAGGTTAGCCTGGCCGCCCAGTCCCTGAGTCCAGGGAAAAGCCTGGGAGGCCAAGGTCCGAGCAAAGTTCCCCTAGGGCTATGACTGTTAATTGGGTCCGCCAGGTGACTAGGATGGTGGGCATGCACGCCTGCCCTCCCTGAAAGCACCGGGAGAGTCTGCTGCGCTAACAACCTCCTGGGCGGGTTGACTCACAGATGGCCCACCAAGCCGCCCAGTTCTTGGGGTCAGTCCTGTGCCTTTTGGGGCCTAGACCCCCGCTTTGTTAGCCTCAGGCTATGCCTTTTACAGGTCTGCCCACCAGAGCTCTCTGTCGTCCTGCAGGCAAAATGGCGGTGAGCGTGCAGGCCTGGGCAAAAAAACCTCCTGGCTGGGTTGGCACCCCGATGCCCCCCCCCCCCCCCGACCAGCTCAGGGCCTGGGTGCAGGCCAACGCCCGTCGGGCTCAGACCACCGCGGTGTTGGCCTCGGATTATGTTTGTGTACCTCAGTCTGTCCGATCCCTGGAGTCCGAAATCAAGATGGATGCACCTCTCCTGACTGGTGGGAGGCCGAGTTCTGAAGTGGCTTCCGTGCAGGAAAGGCGCCGCAGAACTGCAGCTGCTTGCCGCCCGGCTGGTCAGCGAAGGTCAGTGGTCGTGGGTGCAGGGCCTAACTGGACCCTGTGTCGCCTTGGTTCCACTGCTGATGGCCCTTCAGCTGGACCAGCCACTGCTGCACTGCCGCCGCCGCCGCCGCCGCCGGAAGTCGTCCACTTCTGGTTATTTTTTTATGTTATTTTTATATTTGAGTGGTTTTCTTCTTTTGGGTTTGATCAAAGAAGGTTAATATCTTGCTTTTTCCAGTGTCTAGTTTCCCTCCTTGTATTGGTGTTTTCCACCTATTATCCTTTGTAGAGCTGGGTTTGTGTCAATTTTAGTTTTATCATGGAATATCTTGGATTTTCCATCTATGGTAACTTAGAGTTTTGCTGAGTATAGTAGTTTTGACTGGCATTTGTGTTCTCTTAGAGTCTGTATGAGATCTGCCCAGGATCTTCTAGCTTTCATGGTTTCTGGTAAGAAGTCAGGTGTATTTATAATTGCCAGATGCTGGAAAGAACCCAGGTATCCCTCAACAGAAGAGTGGATGCAAAAAAAAAAAAGTGGTATATCTACACAATGGAGTACTATTCAGCCATTAGAAACAATGAATTCATGAAATTCTTAGGCAAATGGATGGAGCTAGAGAACATCATACTAAGTGAGGTAACCCAGACTCAAAAGGTGAATCATGGTATGCACTCACTAATAAGTGGATATTAACCTAGAAAACTGGAATACCCAAAACATAATCCACACATCAAATGAGGTGCAAGAAGAAAGGAGGAGTGGCCCCTGGTTCTGGAAAGACTCAATGAAGCAGTATTCGGCAAAACCAGAACGGGGAAGTGGGAAGGGGTGGGTGGGAGGACAGGGGAAGAGAAGGGGACTTACGGGACTTTCGGGGAGTGGGGGGCTAGAAAAGGGGAAATCATTTGAAATGTAAATAAATTATATCAAATAAAAAAATTAAAAAAAAAAGAAGTCAGGTGTAATTCTGATAGGTCTTTCTGTATATGTTACTTGGCCTTTTTATCTTACTGCTTTTAATATTCTTTCTTTGTTTAGTAGATTTGGGGTTTTGATTATTATGTGACAGGAGGTATTTCTGTTCTGGTCTAGTCAGTTTGGAGTTCTGTAGGCTTCTCGTATGTTCATGGGCATCTCTCTTTTTAGGTTAGGGAAGTTTTCTTCCATAATTTTATTAATGATATTTGCTGACCCTTTAAGTTGTAAATCTTCACTCTCATCTAAACCTATAATCCTTAGGTTTGGTCTTCTCAGTGTATCCTGGATTTCCTGGATGTTTTTGGTTACAAGCTTTTTGCATTTTTTATTTTCTTTGACTGTTGAGTCCATGTTTTCTCTTTCATAACTTCTACCTGTTGTCCCAATTTCTCCTGCATTTCTTTAAGTGAATTTTGTGTTTTTTTTTTCTTTATTGGCTTCTATCTGTTGACTTATATTCTCCTGAATTTCATTAAGTGATTTTCGTGTTTCCTTTGTAAGGGCTTCTACCTTATTCATGGTCTCCTGTATTTCTCTAAGAGATTTATTTACGTCTTTCTTGCAATCCTTTAAGAGCATCATGATAAATGATTTTAAATCCAAATCATATTTTTGTCTTGTGTTGGGGTATCCAGGACTTGCTGTTGTTGGGTTCAGATGCTGCCATATTGCCCCGATTTCTGTTAGTAACCTTCTTGTGTTTGCCTTGTGCTATCTGGTTATCTCTGGTGTTAATTGGTTCTGTTGTCACTGGCTGGTGCTTGAAGCTCTTGTGAGCCTGTAAGGCTATTTCCTTGCCACTGGATGACTGGGGTTTCCCTAGCACTGATTTCTGATGTGCTGCCCTACTCTTGGGTACCATTGGAGCCCTGGTGTGCCTTGCCCCAAGCAATATTATACTAGGCTTGTCTCTGTGTACCTGGTGTTACCTGTCTGGTCCACCTGGGAGTGAAGATGGTAGATGCTATGTGGACCCCCTTCAAGTGCAGATCACTCTGCAGGGCAAATGGCCCAGGCCAGGACTGGCACACAGATGGCCCGCAGAGCTGCCTAGGTCCTTGGCACGGGCAGAAGCCTGTCAGCATGTGTCCCGAGTGATGTCAAACTCGGGATATTTCTGTGAACCTGGTGCTGCCTGTCTGCTCTATCTGGGAGTGAAGATGGTAGATGCTGTGGAGACCTTTTCCAAGTGCCAATCACTTTGCAGGACAAATGGCCCAGGACAGGGCTGGCACACAGACGGCCTGCAGAATTGCCCAGGCCTTGGGTGTAGGCAGAAGCCTAGTGGACTGTTTCCCAAGTGATGTTAGACTCAGGATATCTCTGTGTACCTGGCACTGCCTGACTGATTCATCTGGGAGCCAAGATGGCGGAGGGGGTTTATCTGTCTTATTGATTCTCTCAAAGAACCAGCTTCTGCTTTTGTTGATTCTTTGTATTGTTTTCTTTGTTTCTATTTGGTTGATTTCAGCTCTATTTTTGTATATTTTTTGCCTTCTACTCCTCCTGGGTGAGTTTGTTTCTTTTATTCTAGAGCTCCCAGGTGTGCTGTTAAGTTGTTAGTGTGAGATCTCTCCAGTTTCTTTACCAGGGAAATTAGTGCTATGAAATTTCCTCTTAAGCACTGCTTTCATTGTATCCCATACGTTTGGGTATGATGTGTTAATATTTTCACTAAATTCCAGGAAGTCTTTAATTTTTTTTCTTTATTTCTTTCTTGATGTAGTTATCACTGATTAAAGAGTCGTTCAATTTCCACATGGATGTGATCTTTCTGTAGTTTTTGCTGTTAATGAAGATCAGCCTTAGGCCATGATGATCAGATAGGATGCATAGTATTATTTCAATTTTCTTGTATCAGTTGAGGGTTGTTTTGTGGCCAGAATATGCATCTTTTTTAAAAACAAAATGAACTAATTCAATTCACAGGAGAAAGCAAAAGTGCTACTGCTACTCAGTCAGTTTTACTCAATATAGTATGTCTTGACTCTGGACCCGACTGAATAGATGGAGGGTAAAGAAAAAGCAATCCTACTCTATGTTCTTTCAACTTAACTGTGTATATATGATTGAATACCTTGCAATGTTTTGGTGAAATATAGATGTTTTCTTTCATTAGGCTTCAATCTAAAAGCAGCTCTTTAAATTACCTCAGGGTTCTCTTCAAATTTCTGTGGTATCCAGTTAGAATTATGCACAATTGTTTCCTAAATTCTTCAAAGAAAATTATTGTATTCCCTGTGACATTTGCCATAAGGCTCGTATTTTATACTGTTCTACCTTCTTTCTCACCTTTATCTCCCTTTTAAAAGCATAATTCTCTTGGTTCCATCTCCTTGAATGTTAATGCTTTTTGAAATCTTCCATTTTTATTACCAGCCATCTTTCTCACTGTTATTGCTCCCAAAATATTCCACACTTTCAGATGAGTCCTGACTGTAAAAAGAGAATATGACTATTTGAGCCAAGATATCTCACATCTGTTCACTCACTGAAATAGAGCTTTTTCTTACATGGATAACACATACATTATAGCCCTATAGTAAAAGAACCCGTTGCACAGAGTCTGAACATCTTTCCTCCTGAATATCCTACTTATGATATTTCGTTTCTCACACTACCTTAAAATTCTTCAGGAAGCTTGCAAAAATTGGTTTTTCCATACCCTAGTTTCAGGAATCTGATTCAGGAAATCTTGGTAGGGTCCCAAGAATCTGATGGCCTAAGAAAAGCACGTGATTGGTTGGATTCAAAGATCCAGGATCACATTCTTGTTTTGTTTTTTGGATTTGGTTTCTCTAGACAGGGTTTCTCTGTGTAGCCCTGGCTGTCCTGGAACTCAGTCTGTAGACCAGGATGGCCTCAAACTCAGAAATCTGCCTGCCTCTGCCTCCCAGAGTGCTGGGATTACAGGTGTGCACCACCACCAATCGCATTCTTAAAATACTGACCACTACTTGGTAAAAATTAATTGCCCTTAACATTTTATCAGCTTTTTTCTAATTGTATGACTCTGTACTATATGTTTACCATCAACCTCAACCATTCTTGCCTTACTCTAGATAGCGATATACCTTTATCACTTATTCTTCTTTGAATGTGACAAAATAGACTTTTATTGTAACTGTGAATGGAAAAGTTGATTCTGCATAAGGGTGTTTCCCATATCTTCTATTCATATCTTAACTAATTTAATTACTTCCTATTTTGTGCATGAAGGAGCAATCATTTATTTATTACCTGCAACAGTACTAAATACTTAACTAAACAACATGTCATTTGTTTTATTCCTACAGCAATTCTGTCACTTTTAACATTTTACAAACGAGGATCCTGGGCATTATAAATGATGACCATTCTTTTAACAAGTATAGCATTCTTAACGTCCTTAAACATTAAATCCTTAATGTTTCTTCCTGGTTTTGTCATACCAATTCACGGAGATTCCTTACCACTTTCTTTGTAAGTTATTGTGTCTGTAATGATGTTGCCTTCAAGTTTTTATTCCATAACAGCCTCTTCTTAAATCTGAAGTGATATCATCTTCATTATAAGGGCCACATTTGCCTTGATATATCAAATATACAACTCATTTGTCAGAATAACCACTGCACTGGAGACATCTAGTCTTGTATTTCGGGGCATTTGTACTGTGATGGATGTTGGCTGCTTTGTCACTGTTTAATATGCATCACATTCCTTGTTAGAACAACATCCTGATTTCTTTCAGGAACATTATGTGTTCTATGTACATTAATTTTGTATGATTTTTAATTCTAGACACATAGGGAAAGAAATCCATAAGTGAGAGACTTAAGAACTGAGGAACACATTCAAATCCATTCCTCTCAGAACTGATGGTAATGAAATCCAGGCCAGACAGTTTAATTTATAAATTAGCTGGAAGCTTCCTTGGCTCCTGTTTTCTACAGCTTTACAAGGTCACATATATTGTTAGTCCCTGATGCTTTTATCCTAGAATCTATGTGAATACTCCAATTACAGGCAATAAAAATCCTCTTTTATAAAACAAAGATTGTTTCAGTTACTTGAACCCAAGTATTCTACATGATACATAAGTTATTCAGAGAGGCCAATTTTTGCTTTCTTTTATTACATTTGTTTCAGATGTTATATTTTTTTATATTTATGTTTGTGTAGATTTGGTGTTCATTCACATGTATATGAATGTTTGCGCATATATGGGCACACATATGTATGCAGATGTGGGAACGTATGTCTGTGCTTGTGTGGAGGGTAGAGGCAAATATTGAGTGTCTTTCTCAATAATTTTTTGTTTTATTCATTTACTCATTGACCTAGTCAGGCTTTCTATTCCTGCACAAACATCATGACCAAGAAGCAAGTTGGGAAGGAAAAGGTTTATTCAGCTTTTACATTCACTTTGCAGTTCATCACCAAGGGAAGTCAGGACTGGAACTCAAGCAAGTCAGAAAGCAGGAGCTGATGTAGAGGCCATGGAGAGATGTTATTACTGGCTTGTTTCCCCTGGCTTGTTCAGCCTGCTTTCTTATAGAGCCCAATACTGGATGTTTTCAATCCCTTTGTCGAGGATCAAGTGGCCATAGGTGTGTGGATTCATTTCTGGATCTTCAATCCTGTTCCATTGATCTGCCTGCCTGTCACTGTACCAATACCATGCAATTTTTAACACTATTGCTCTGTAGTGTTGCTTGAGGTCAGGGATACTGATTCACCCAGACTTTCTTTTGTTGCTGAGAATAGTTTTAGCTATCCTGGGTTTTTTGTTATTCCAGATGAATTTGAGAATTGCTCTTTCTAACTCTGTGAAGAATTGAGTTGGGATTTTTTTTAATTTTTTTATTTGATATATGTTTTATTTACATTTCAAATGATTTCCCCTTTTCTAACCACCCAATCCCCGAAAGTCCTGCAAGCACCCTTCTCTCCCCCTGTCCTCCCACCCAACCCTTCCCACTTCCCTGATCTGGTTTTGCCGAATACTGCTTCACTGAGCCTTTCCAGAACAGGGGGCCACTCTTCCTTTCTTCTTGTCCCTCATTTGATGTGTGGGTTATGTTTTGGGTATTCCAGTTTTCTAGGTTAATATCCACTTATTAGTGAGTGAATACCATGATTCACCTTTTGAGTCAGGGTTACCTCACTTAGTATGATGTTCTCTAGCTCCATCCATTTGCCTAAGAATTTCATGAATTCATTGTTTCTAATGGCTGAATAGTACTCCATTGTGTAGATATACCACATTTTTTGCATCCACTCTTCTGTTGAGGGATACCTGGGTTGTTTTCAGCATCTGGCAATTATAAATAGGGCTGCTATGAACATAGTAGAGCATGTATCCTTATTACATGGTGTGGAATCCTCTGGGTATATGCCCAGGAGTGGTATAGCAGGATCTTCTGGAAGTGAGGTGCCCAGTTTTTGGAGGAACCGCCAGACTGATTTCCAGAGTGGTTGTACCAATTTGCAACCCCACCAGCAGTGGAGGAGTGTTCCTCTTTCTCCATGCCCTCTCCAAGACCTGCTGTCTCCTGAATTTTTAATCTTAGCCATTTGGACTGGTGTAAGGTGAAATCTCAGGGTTGTTTTGATTTGCATTTCCCTAATGACTAATGAAGTTGAGCATTTTTTAAGATGCTTCTCTGCCATCCGAAGTTTTTCAGTTGAGAATTCTTTGTTTAACTCTGTACCCCATTTTTAATAGGGTTGTTTGTTTTTCTGTAGTCTAACTTCTTGAGTTCTTTATATATATTGGATATTATCCCTCTTCCTAATGTAGGGTTGGTGAAGATCTTTTCCCAATTTGTTGGTTGCCGATTTGTCCTCTTGATGGTGTCCTTTGCCTTACAGAAACTTTCTAATTTTATGAGGTCGCATTTGTCAATTCTTGATCTTAGAGCATACCCTATTGGTGTTCAGTTCAGAAACTTTCTCCCTGTACGGATGTCCTCAAGGGTCTTCCACAGTTTCTTTTCTATTAGCTTCAGAGTGTCTGGCTTTATGTGGAGGTCCTTGATCCATTTGGATTTGAGCTTAGTACAAGGAGACAAGGATGGATCAATTCGCATTCTTCTGCATGCTGACCTCCAGTTGAACCAGCACCATTTGTTGAAAAGGCTATCTTTTTTCCATTGGATGTTTTCAGCCTCCTTGTGGAGGATCAAGTGGCCATAGGTGTGTGGGTTCATTTCTGGATCTTCAATCCTGTTCCATTGATCCTCCTGCCTGTCACTGTACCAATACCATGCAGTTTTTAACACTATTGCTCTGTAGTGTTGCTTGAGGTCAGGGATACTGATTCCCCCAGACTTTCTTTTGCGGCTGAGAATAGTTTTAGCTATCCTGGGTTTTTTGTTTTTCCAGATGAATTTGATATTTGCTCTTTCTAACTCTGTGAAGAATTGAGTTGGGATTTTGATGGGTATTGCATTGAATCTGTATATTGCATTTGACAAAATGGCCATTTTAACTATATTGATCCTACTGGTCCATGAGCATGGGAGGTTTTCCCATTTTTTGAGGTCTTCTTCCATTTCCTTCTTCAGAGTCTTGAAGTTCTTGTCACACAGATCTTTCACATGTTTGGTAAGAGTCACCCCAAGATACTTTATACTGTTTGTGGCTATTGTGAAGGGGGTCATTTCCCTAATTTCTTTCTCAGCCTGCTTATCCTTTGAGTATAAGAAGGCCACTGATTTGCTTGAGTTGATTTTATAACCTGCCACTTTGCTGAAGTTGTTTATCAGCTGTAGGAGTTCTCTAGTGGAGTTTTTTGGGTCACTTAGGTAGACTATCATGTCATCTGCAAGTAATGATAGTTTGACTTCTTCCTTTCCAATTTGTATCCCTTTGACCTCCTTATGTTGTCGAATTGCCCGAGCTAGTACCTCAAGTACAATATTTAAAAGAAAAGGAGAAAGGGGCGGCCCTGTCTAGTCTTTAATTTTAGTGGGATTGCTTTAAGTTTCTCTCCATTTAGTTTGACGCTGGCTACCGGTTTGCTGTATATTGCTTTTACTATGTTTAGGTATGGGCCTTGAATTCCTGTTCTTTCCAAGACTTTAAGCATGAAAGGATGCTGAATTTTGTCAGATGCTTTTTCAGCATCCAATGAAATGACCATGTGGTTTTTTTCTTTGAGTTTGTTTATGTAGTGGATTGCGTTGATGGATTTCTGTATATTGAACCAACCCTGCATTCCCGGGATAAAGCCTACTTGATCATGGTGGATGAACATTTTGATGTGATCTTGGATTCAGTTGGCAAGAATTTTATTGTGTATTTTTGCATCGATGTTCATAAGGGAAGTTGGTCTGAATTTCTCTTTCTTTGTTGTATCTTTGTGTGGTTTTGGTATCAGCGTAGTTGTGGCTTCGTAGAAGGAATTGGGTAGTATTCCTTGTGTTTCTATTTTGTGGAATAGTTTGAAGAGTATTGGTGTTAACTCTTCTTTGAAAGTCTGATAGAATTCTGCACTGAAACCATCTGGTCCTGTGCTTTTTTTGGTTGGAGGACTTTCTATGGCTCCTTCTATTTCTTTAGGCATTATGGGACTGTTTAGATGATCTATTTGGTCCTGATTTAATTTTGGTATTTGGTATCTGTCAAGGAAATTGTCCATTTCCTCCAGATTCTCCAGTTGTGTTGAATACAGGCTCTTGTAGTAGGATCTGATGATTTCTTGGATTTCCTCAGTTTCCGTTGCTATATCTCCCTTTTCATTTCTACGTTTGTTAATTTGGATACTTTCTCTGTGCCCTTTGGTCAGTCTGGCTAAGGGTTTATCTATCTTGTTGATTTTCTCAAAGAACCAGCTCCTGGTTTTGTTGATTCTTTGTATGGTTCTCTTTGTTTCTACTTGATTGATTTCAGCCGTGAGTTTGATGATTTCCTGCCTCCTACTCATCCTGGGTGAAATAGCTTCTTTTTGTGCCAGGGCTTTCAGGTGTGTCATTAAGCTTGTAATGTATGCTCTCTCCATTTTCTTTGTGGAGGCACTCAGGGCTATGAGTTTTCCTCTTACCACTGCTTTCATTGTGTCCCATAGATTTTGGTATGTTGTGTCTTCACTTTCATTGTGTTCTAAAAAGTCTTTAATTTCTTTCTTTATTTCTTCCTTGACCAAGGTATCATTGAGTAGAATATTGTTCAGTTTCCATGTGTATGTGGGTGTTCTGTTGTTTTTGTTGCTATTGAAGACCACTTTTACTCCATAGTGATCTGATAGGAGGCATAGGATTAGTTCAATCTTCCTATATTTGTTGAGGTCTCTTGTGACCAATTATATGGTCGATTTTGGAGAACATACCATGAGGTGGGAGAAAAAGGTATATTCTTTTGCTTTAGGATAGAATGTTCTATATATATATGTTAAATCTAATTGGTCCAAAGCTTCAATTAGTTTCATTGTGTCCCTGTTTAGTTTCTGTTTTCCTGACCGGTCCATTAAGGAAAGTGTAGTGTTGAAGTCACCCACAATTATTGTGTTAGGTGCAATGTGTGCTTTGAGCTTTAATAAAGTTTCTTTTACGAAAGAGGGTGCCCTTGCATTTGGAGCATAGATGTTCAGGATTGAGAGTTCTTCTTGTTGTATTTTTCCTTTGACCAGCAAGAAGTGTCCCTCAGAGTCTCTTTTGATGACTTTGGGTTGAAAGTCAATTTTATCTGATATTAAAATGGCTACTCCAGCTTGTTTCCTGAGACCATTTGCTTGTAAAATTGTCTTCCAGCCTTTTACTCTAAGGTAGTGTTTGTCTTTGACCCTTACGTGTGTTTCCTGTAAGCAGCAAAATGTAGAGTCCTGTTTACGTATCCAGTCAGTCTATGTGTTTTTATTGGGGCACTGAGTCCATTGATGTTAAGAGATATTAAGAAATAGTGATTGCTATTTCCTGTCATTTTTGACGTTATTTATTAAATTTGGTTAGTTAACTCCTTTTGGGTTTGATGAAAGGTTACTATCTTGCTTTTTCCAGGGTGAAGTTTCCCTCCTTGTATTGGTGTTTTCCTCCTATTATCCTTTGTTGGGCTGGGTTTGTAGATAGATATTGGGTAAACTTGGTTTTGTCATGGAATATCTTAGTTTCTCCCTCTATGGTGATTGAGAGTTTTGCTGGATATAGTAGTTTTGGCTGGCATTTGTGTTCTCTTAGAGTCTGCATGAGATCTGCCCAGGATCTTCTAGCCTTCATTGTCTCAGGTGAAAAGTCTGTTGTGATTCTGATAGGTCTTCCTTTATATGTTACTTGGCCTTTTTCTCTTACTGCCTTTAATATTCTTTCTTTGTTTAGTACATTTGGTGTTTTGATTATTATGTGACGGGAAGTATTTCTGTTCTGGTCCAGTCTGTTTGGAGTTCTGTAGGCTTCTTGTATATTCATGGGCATCTCTCTCTTTAGGTTAGGGAAGTTTTCTTCCATAATTTTATTGAAGATATGTGCTGGCCCTTTAAGTTGTAAATCTTCACTCTCATCTATGCCTATAATCCTTAGGTTTGGTCTTCTCATTGTGTCCTGGATTTCCTGGATATTTTGGGTTACAAGCTTTTTGCATTTTGCATTTTCTTTAACTGTTGAGTCCATGGTTTCTATGGTATCTTCAGCATCTGAGATTCTTTCTTCTATCTCTTGTATTCTGTTGTTGATATTTGCATCTCTGTCCCCTGATTTCTTCCCAAGGCTTTCTATCTCCAAAGTTGTCTCCCTTTGAGTTTTCCTAGTTGTTTCTACTTCTGATTTTAGATCCTGGATGGTTTTGCTTAGCTCCTTCACTTGCTTGTTTGTGCTTTCCTGTAATTCTTTAAGAGATTTTTGTGTTTCCTCTTTCATGACCTCAGCCTGTTGACCAAAGTCCTCCTGTATTTCTTTAAGTGTTTTTTGCATTTCCTCATTATTGGCTTTTGTATTCTCCTGGATTTCTTTCAATGATTTTTGTGTTTCCCTTGCAAGGGCTTCTAACTTCTGATCCATTTTCTCCTGAATTTCTTTATGTATGTCCTTCATGTGTTCCTGTACCAGCATCATGACCAGTGATTTTAAATCCAAATCTTGTTTTACTGGTGTGATGGGGTATCTAGGACATGCAGGTAAAGGAGAATTGGGTTCAGATGTGGCCATATTGCCTTGATTTCTGTTAGTGACGTTCCTGGGTTTGCCTTTTGCCATCTAGTTTTCACTGGTGTTAGTTGGTCTTGTCAATGCTGGACTCCCCAGTTCAAGTTGCCCCTTCCCAGGTGGCCTCTGGTTCACAGCTTACCTCCTGCACTGCCTGGAATCAGGGTGCTGTTGCCCAGGCTGGTCAGATCCCGAAGCAGACACCTGAAGGCTCCCGCTGGGGCCCGCTGGATTCACTGGAGCACACTGACTTCTCCCCACTGGCTACCCGGAAGCCCCTCTTGCCTCTTGCAGGACCTGGACATGTGGTATTGCTGCCCAGGCTGATCTGGATCCGGAAGCAGAGAGATCTGAGTGCTCCAACCAGAGGCCTCAGGACTGGGACCTGTTGAGTTGGGATTTTGATTGGTATTCCATTGAATCTGTATATTGCTTTTGGCAAAATGGCCCTTTTAACTATATTGAACCTGCCGATCCATGAGCATGGGAGGTTTTCCCATTTTTTGAGGTCTTCTTCCATTTCCTTCTTCAGAGTCTTGAAGTTCTTGTCATACAGATCTTTCACATGTTTGGTAAGAGTCACCCCAAGGTACTTTATAGTGTTTGTGGATATTGTGAAGGGGGGTCATTTCCCTAAAATGCAAATCAAAACAACCCTGAGATTTCACCTTACACCAGTCAGAATGGCTAAGGTTAAAAATTCAGGAGACAGCAGGTGTTGGCGAGGATGTGGAGAAAGAGGAACACTCCTCCACTGCTGGTGGGGTTGCAAATTGGTACAACCACTCTGGAAATCAGTCTGGCGGTTCCTCAGAAAACTGGGCACCTCACTTCCAGAAGATCCTGCTATACTACTCCTGGGCATATACCCAAAAGATTCCCCAGCATGTAATAAGGACACCTGTTCCACTATGTTCATAGCATCCCTATTTATAATTGCCAGAAGTTTGAAAGAACCCAAGTATCCCTCAACAGAAGAGTGCATGCAAAATGTGGTATATATACACAATGGAGTACTATTCAGCCATTAGAAACAATGAATTCATGAAATTCTTAGGCAAATGGATGGAGCTGGAGAACATCATACTTAGTAAGGTACCCAGACTCAAAAGATGAATCATGGTATGCACTCAATAATAAGTGGATATTAACCTAGAAAACTGGAATACCCAAAACATAATCCACATATTAAATGAGGTACAAGAAGAACGGAGGAGTGGCCCCTTGTTCTGGAAAGACTCAGTGAAGCAGTATAGAGCAAAATCAGAACAGGGAAGTGGGAAGGGTTGGGTGAGAAAACAGGGGGAGTGAAGGGGACTGATGTGACTTTCGGGGAGTGGAGGTCCAGAAAAGGGGAAATCATTTGAAATGTAAATAAATATATCAATAAATTAAAAAAAAAAACAATCCAATACTACCAGCCCAGGGCTGACTCCACCCACAAGGGACCCTCCCCCTGGATTACTAATTGGGAAAATGTCTACAGCTGTGTCTCATGAAGGCATTTCCTCAAGAAAGGCTCTTTACTCTGTGATAACTCCAGCTTATGTCAAGTAGGCACACAAAACCAGCTGGTACAGTCAGTCTCTTGATGAATCAAGAGGTGGGTGTCTCAGCTAGTGTAGCACATCAACCCTGTTTACCTGATGAACAAACTCAGACTATTACGGTAAATTTTAACAAGCAACTGAAACCTGTGAACTATAACTAAACAAGTAAAAGTTGATATTTTTTAAAAGATTTTATCTTGGGATAAAGAAGAGACAGAAAAGAAAAAAGAGGATCTCTTGGGATAAGCAACCTTAACTATGAAAGGCAGTTTAAATGCCCAGATGAAAAATTCAGACATAAAATGTTTTCTCAATGCCTGTTACTAATGTAACACTATTTTATGCAAATCTAGTAGCTAATACAAACTCTCAAGAAAAGGAATACTCCCTTCCTTCTTTCAGTCCTTCCTTCCTTCTTTTCTTTCTTTCTTTCTTTCTTTCTTTCTTTCTTTCTTTCTTTCTTTCATTCTTTCTTTCTTTCTCTTTTTCTTTGTTTTTTCTTTCAGTCAGTCTTTATTAAATAAATACTAATACTACATTCTAAATTCTGGAAATGTGAAGATAAAACACAGTCCTATAACACAATTAAAAATAATATGTAAATTTAGATGACTGAATAGGAACATTGTAACTTGGTACAATGGAACTGTTGGTTGCAATATTAGATTAATGCTCAACCAATACTTCTCTGATCCCACTGCAATCATAGATTTTGTTGCTATTTTTTTGCATATATAACATAAAAATGACTGCATCATGATGGTAGACTGATTGAAATATACAGTCATTTGGTAGAGGCAATATTGAGATTTTATAAAGCAAAAAAAAATGATGTAAGCAAGTTCACAGACAGTGATTTAGGCTGCAACACCTGTAGAAGTTTAGAGATGCGAATTGTTACATGGTACCCAGATTGGAAAGGTAACAGGAAAGACAGTAATACTCAAGCTGTTCATACTCTTCCTTAATTTTACAGATTTAGAATCTGAAAGTCATTAAAAGTAGATAATTATTTATAAAAATAGTCATAGTGACAGAGAGACATTACAGACACAGAAAATATAAAAAGATCTTGATAGGTATATGGGGAAAAGTCATTGTTAAGACTATATTGGTGCACTGGCTGTTTTTGTGTCAACTTGACTCAAGGTGGAGTTATCACAGACAAAGGAGCTTCAGTTGAGGAAATGCCAGCTTTAAGGCATTTTTGCAATTAGTGACCAAGCAGGGAGTGCCCCTTGTGGGTACCATCCCTGGGCTGATAGTCCTTAGCTCTGTAAGAAAGCAAGCTGAACAAGCCAGAAGAAGCAAGCCAATAAATAACATCCCTCCATGGTCTCTGCATTAGCTCCTGCTTCCTGACCTGCTTGAGTTCCAATCATGACTTCCTTTGGTGATCAACAGCAATGTAGAAAGTGTAAGCTGAATAATCCCTTTCCTCCCCAACTTGCTTCTTGGTCATGATGTTTGTGAAAGAATATAAACAGACTAAGATAGTTGGGAAGTTATTATAAATAAGAATTAATAGGGGTATAAAAGGACTTTGAAGACAAAGTAATAAGTATTTTCATTAGTATTTCTAACAATCTTAGTCTGTTATACTTTAATATTTCTAAAATAGGAACAGATTTTTTTTACAGAGCTGCCATACTTATTTAATATAACACAAGTTTCTTCTTTCCAACGAACCTAGAAAAATTATACTTGTTCAGAGATTAAATAGCCCAACAGAGATTATATAGCTGATGAGTGTGTGTCTACGTGAGACCTCAGGATACATGCTCTGTTCCAAAGTCTATGCCATCTTTACAATCTTATAGGGACACAGCCGAGAAAGGGCCAGGAGACAGCCTGGGTCAGGCACTCTCCCTAGCAAGTGGGGCAGGCAACCTACACCTTCTCGGCTACACAATCAATTTAGAAAACCAAGCTGCTTTTTGACGTCCACTGTGACACAGGCTAGGCTGGGGTAGTGGTCACCTGCTCTCCCAAGAGCCTTCATCATTACATCATCAAAGCGGGTGCTCTGACGTGCTGCAGGCTGACATTGGTGTCAGGAGTGACAGATGCTCCAGCAGCTGGCAGTGGAGATAGAGTTTCTTGCTACTGACCAAACCTCTGTGTATAAGCAGAACCCCCAGGGTCCTCCCCGTGGGCCCATCGACGATCCACGGGTAGCGGGAACATCTGGTCCAGGGACAAATATTTTTATCAACAGTATCTTCACATCATGTCATATTTTATTCAGGTTTGATGTTTGAGAACAATAGAAGTAAAAAAATTTAAGGACAAAGTTTTCTCAACAATTTGAGGAGTTTTCCTGGAACAATGAAAAGGGCAGAAGATTAATTTTAAACCAACTTAAAGTCGTGGCAACATTTTAATGCCTCATCTTTCACAAACAAAAAAACATAGGGATTGTCTAAAACAACAATGAAAAAATAATCTGGGATGTTTGATAGAAAAATTTGGTAGGAAGTAAAAGACTAAATGTGTAGAAGGAGCAAGTCTTAATATGAGTTCCAGTAAGGTGCACAGTTTAAAGTGGAAAGAATAAAACAGTCTACTTTCTACTTCAAAAAGTCCATTGTCTTCAATAATATATTTCTGCATTAATTAACTAAAGACAGTACTGTGGTGGTTTAATGGGGCCTGGCCCCCAAAAAACTAATTTGTTTGAATGCTTGGACTATGAGGAGTCACACTATTATGAGGTAGGGCTTTGTTGAAGTAGGAGTGTCCTTATTGAAAGAAATATTTCACTCTTGGGGCAGACTGAGATCACATATGCTCAAGCTAAGCATAATGTGGTGTTTATTTCTACTGCCTATGGCTCAAGATGTAGAATTCTCAGCTCCTTCTCCATCATCATGTCTGACTCCAATCTTCCCAGGTTCCTGCCATGATTATAATGGACTAAACCTCTAAAACTGTAGGACAGCCCTAACTAAATGCTGCCATTTATAAGAGTGGTTGTAGTCATGGTGTCTCTTCATGGAAGAAAACACAAATAAAAGCAACTACTTAATAAAAGGGGATGATCATCTAATTACCTCTAAATAAGAAAAACATGGGAATCAAATATAACATATGGGGAGACAATTGATTGAAATTTTCTTGCCTACTTTAGATGTAATAGAATAGGCCAGTGAGCATGTTAGAATTAATAAAATATATCTTTCTAGTATTAATTCAATGTACCTAAATATTTGACAGTTTTCTTAGTAACTCTAATATAGAATATAAACAACATCTGATTCAACCAAAACAGATATCAGAATAAATTGTAGATTATCACATGAAATAGGAGAATGTTGAAACAAGTCATTTGATTCAATTCTCCATATGGATTACAGGACCTTAAAACCACCTACCCATCAAACAGCAATAATGCATTGAACATAAAATATCTACTGACGTTCAAATACATTGTAAGCGATGGACAAAAAAACAACTGAATGGATTAATCTTTCTCAAATTTATGGTTTCAGTGATATAAAACAAAAAATTTAAAAAAGATTTTTGCATTTTCCCACCCTCTCTGTGTCAATATAGATTTATTAATAAAAGATCTCCTGAGGGCTGAAGGGACTGTAAGGCAGTAGAATCAGATAACAGTGGTTCCCAATCTGTGGGTTGCAACTCCTTTCGGGAGCTTTGCATATCATATATTCTTCATATCAGTTATTTACATTATTATTCAAAACATTTGTAAAATTAGAGTTATGAAGTACCAACAGAATAATTGTATGGCTGTGAGTTGCTGCAACCTGAGGAACTATATTCAAGGGTCAGCACCTTAGGATGGTTGAGAACTATTGACATATAGGCTTCTCAGAGCAGCATCAAGTGAACAGATTTCTCTTGCGGAATTGCTGGGATGAGATCTAGGCCCTCATAGATTCAATGAAAGCAATTTATCACTGAACCATTGTCTTGGCTCCTAACTTACCAAACTCAAGATTTTAGATACAATATACCAATGTTAGGGTTTCCATAAGTAGGCACTTCTCTTAGAATACTGAGAATGTATCACCAAATGAACTTTTGCTTTGTGTGAATGTGTCTGCATTCCTTTAAGTAACATCTCATCACTTAATCAAAGTTTATTCAAAATATTGTGAATTCTTTTCATAATTTATTTCAATAAAACTTCTCAAAGATTTACCTTGTCAAATAATAAAGAGAATTAACTCTTAAAGTACATGGGTGTAAGGTTTTTAAAAAAGATGGAAGTCAAAGACAAAAATACTTTTTCAAGGAAACAGACTAATGCTTGAAAATGCACCCAAATTAATCCAAACAATTATTCTTCTTTGAAATGAAACTTGTAATAATCCCTGGTCCCTATGTCTGTTAAAACTATTGAAAATTAAGTGAAACAAAACATACAAAGTATAAAAACTATGATCGCATAATACCAGGCTTATGCCAAGGACTCAACAGTTAGATGGGAATTCACTTTCCATTTAGTTTCTAATTTCTGAACGCAGAAAATGAACCCAGGATTGGGTCTGTTCACAGTTAGATTGCTTTCTCTTAGATGCTGTGAGAACTTTTTCAGATGTCAGGTACACAATAATTAAATGTGTATTTTTCTGTTTCTTGTACTTTGCAGTAATCAGTCCATTATTTGATTATTTTTTTGATGTCTTTTTGGCAATGTAATAAGAAACAATAACCTTGTGGCAAACACTCACCTGCTTGTGGTTTGGCTTTTCCTCAGTGAAGGCAAGAACTGGTAACAACCTAGATTTTTCTGTGATCAGTGAACTTTGTGAAAGTGTTATGAATTATTATTTCTTTACATGCACATCTGTGAGGTTGTGAAGCCTGAATGCTATATCAGATCTCCTGGAGCTGGAGCTACATGAGTGAAGAGACAAATCTCTGTGAAGAGCAACAAGCTCATAAGCATTCTGCCATTTTCTTTCCATGCCTTATTTTTTGAAAAATAATTTTGTTTATATTTTGAGATTATATAGGGATCCCAATGGAGGAGTTTGGGGAAGAACTGAAGGAGATAATATAATTGCATCATTTCCACATTCCCTTTGATCCTTCTAAACACTACTATAATCCACCTTTGCCCTTTAAAGCTCCCTTTTTTTTCAATAATTGCTATTACATACATATTGACTATCTATCTATTTATCTATCTATCTATTTATCTATCTATCTATCGATCTATGTGCATATGTTTAAAATACATACAACCTTTTCAGGCTGCATAATGCTACTTGAATTTATGTCCTCAGGTGTTTTCACTTGTTATTAGATAACCAATCGGTATGTTCTTCTCCCGGGAAGACTATTTCTCCTGATTTCAGCACTCCTTTGTGGTCTGTAGTCCTTTCTGTATGATTGGAGCCCCAGGAATTTCCTTAGTCCAGTTTAGCATGTCTAGGGATCCTGTCCATATTCATGTCTCATTTAGTCAGTCATATTGCTGAAACTCTATGGGTATTGCTTTTGAAATTACTAGGAGATATAATCTCACATCAAATTTCCTTATCCCCTGGCTCTTACAATCATTCTGTTCCCTCTTTTCTCAGGATCCCTGAGCCTTGGGTGCAAGATTCTTTCTTTGTTTTGTGTATCTATTTCTTGGGGCTGGGACCCACAACTCTTAACTTCCATAGGATGTGGTTTTCTGTAAGGCCCTTTATCTATTGTGAAGGGACATTTTCTTGATGAGAAGTGGGGTCAACATTTATCATAGGATTATACTCATTTAGTATTTATCTGATCAAAGAAATGGGAAAAGTCAGGAGGGCATTTTAATAATAAGGGTAAGAGAAAGAAATACATAAGGACTGGAATGGGGAAACAACATTAACGGTGTCTGAATGAAAATTCATTCGGAATCATACTACTATCTACCATGAAAATCCTATAATTTAAGATGAAAATACTATAATTTAAGATTATGATAATATTAAGATATGATAATATTAAGATCATATGTGTACGCAGACACACACACATGTACACACATATAAGTGAAATTCTCTTTTTCTTTTCTGGGATGACAGAACTCCCTTCAAGAGCCAAAAGCTAACAAAACAAAACACAATCTAAACCCCAAAAGAAACAAAAATCCTAATATCAGACATGAGAAATCTTTCTTTTGAACTGTTTGTCAGGGTTGTTCCAGGGATTCCTAAAACATTTCAGGCTATCGCTATTATCTTTGGTTAAGAACTTATGCTTTTGATAGTAATGAAAGTACGATCACTTTATGGAACTATTCTCCAGCCTCAATGAAGTTGAGTTTCTCAGAGGAAATCAAAAGAAATATCTTGATGGTTCTTATATCCATTTGGAGGTAGGTGGAAGAGGTAGGTAGGTAGTAAGGCTATCTTGATTCACTGGTATATTCCTCTGTATTCTGGTTCCATGAGGGATAACTTATGACTCTACCTTGTTTTTATAAAATCCAAGCTTGAACAAATGTCTTTTAAGTCAGTTTAATCACAACCTGCCACTCTTGGTGTTCAGTGTTTGCCTCACCTCAGTACCAGATTGTCCTGCTCAGGAAGTATTTGTGGTGCTCATCCAGACTGAGGCAACATTGCCTTTGGTCTGAACTTTGTCTTATACATCAACTTGTTGTGCTAAAAATCCACATTGTCCTACACAACACAGGCTGAGTTCAGCTTTTATACCCATTGCAAGTATCATATTGTTTCCTCAACTTAGATAATGGATCTCCCCTGTGTCACCTTTTCTAACAATTTTACCTAGCATTACCAGTATTTTGTTTTCTGATTGTTTTGTTGTTGTTGTTGCTGTTTTGTTTTTAGTTTTGTTTTGTTTTTTTCTGTACAAAACAGAAAGTGGAATGAAAGTGGAAAGTTACGACAATATCCAAGTTGGAAGCTTATTGCAGACAATCCTGAAATTTTACCATTTAGCAAGTGGCAAGCTTTATGTTTGCTCTAAAAAGTTAGAAACCTCCCTCTCAAAGACATTTACTGTTCAAGTAGGTACTTAAAGGAAGAAGAAGAATGAGTTTTATTTGAATTTAATTGGTGCTTTGATAACAGTCTCCTAAGAAGTTAAGAGAGGAAAGATCAATCAGTTTGACTATGTAGTTCACAAGCAAACTTTAAATAAAACATGAGTGTTTTTAGAAGAGTGCTTCAGCATAAATAAGGGTAAGACCTCCACTGTTCAATAATTTACTATTCATTGCTTCTAAGAGTACAGGCAAGCGTGCTGGAAAGTGTTCTTAAGGATGTATGGAGTGACTCTCCTGAAAACGTCAGTGTTCTTCAGGGAACTGAGAACCACCTCATGACACAATACATAAAGGAACAGCACCTTGCAAACATGTGAGTTGTCGTGAAATGGACATATTCTACAAGTAGGTGTGGAGAAAAAGTATGTGCGTTACCATGACAACTGATTTCTTTAACACAATTGTTGAGCTTGTTTAGTTACATTTAGTAACCACAAAATGAAATTACAAATAAGTTACTAATGCCACTTTTAGTTTATTTCAAATTATTTAGATTTGCACTACAGTTCATAGATCTTAAATTACAATGCAGCCCTTAAAGCAATCAATATTAATTAAGTTATAGTTACTCATACTAACTGCCTTTTAAATGGAAATTAAATGCTACCATGTGGCATTTTAAAAGATTATCACTTTTCCTATTAGATCACTTTATTGCTGTAATTCATCCTTATTGCTGGCAAGAGAATTTACCGTGTCAGAAGATATATTAATTTGTAAAACACTAAGAAAAATAACTATATAACAGCTATATTGTTTTATCTTCTAAAACCTGGTCTGCGGGTTTGTTTGATAAGTATTTCATCTATCAAGTTATTTCCATAGTTCATTTATCACTGATTTAAAAATATGCTTATGATATTCCCTCAGTTGCACATGTGTATACATATGTATATGTGTATACATACATGATTATATACATGTGTGTGCTCATTGCATTTACCTTCCTTCTGAAGCTTAGGGGAGGGTAGCTAGGGGTTTTAGATCTGTGACTTAGGACTTTACCAACCTACCAAATAATGTTATGATTTCTTTAATCCCCTCTTCTATTCTCCCATCTTCTTTTATGTTGGATTGTAGATATTGGGCTTCAGAAAGCAGAAGTATATCTCCCCCTCCATTCTTTCTCTCCTGAAAATGGGTCCATGATGAAGTAGAATTGATGTAGGAGTAACTTGAGATTATAGTATTGATGCTTTAAAGGGTTTACTAGTAATCTTGCCTAGGAAATATTACACCGCACAAATTAAAGCTTAACTAAAGGAGACTGTCTTCAAAAGCCCAGAAGATAAATAGGACATTGCTCAGCTTGTTAGAAACTATAGGAATCAAAATTATTTACCATAATTAAAGCTTGGAATAGAAGAGAAAATTTCTGATAATGTTTGTACATCAAGATTGAATTCTAATTAGGCTTAATTCCTATATGAAAGGAAAAGAAAGAAAGAAAGAAAGAAAGAAAGAAAGAAAGAAAGAAAGAAAGAAAGAAAGAAAGAAAGAAAGAAAGAAAGAAAGAAAGAAAGAAAGGAAGGAAGGAAGGAAGGAAGGAAGGAAGGAAGGAAGGAAGGAGGGAGGGAGGGAAGGAAGGAAAAAAGAAAGAAAGGAAGGAGGGAAGGAAGGAAGGAGAGGGAGGGAGGGAGGGAGGGAGGGGAGGGAGGAATGAAGGAAGGAAGGAAGGAAGGAAGAAGGAAAGAAGAAAACTTCACCAAAATAAAAAGGACAAAACAAAACAAACATACAAACAAGTTGAGTCATTAGACCTATCCCCATAATAAAGAACTTTCTTTCAAGGGGCAGTATAGTATCACAACTCACAACTACCCTTAAGTCCTGATGTGCCATTAAGTCTCATGTGCGCTGTCTTATCAGATAAAGCATAATTCTGTTAGCTAGGCAATATGTTTGCTGAATAGAACTTCCATCTGCCAAGTAGCCAGACTTACAGTCTCCCATCTCCGTTGAAATTATTCAAAATGTAACCTGACACAGGACCTGAAAGAGACTTAGGGATAACAGCATATGTAAAATGCATAAGCCTAAGGTATATGTGAGTTAGTAAAAACTTCTATTCATGTATGACTCCTCTTTTAAGTATGACTCAGAGCCAGAAGAGTGCTAACAAAAAAATTAGCTTCCTCCTAATTTTTTCTGAGTATATGGAGTAGATTCTCCCTGGAGGTGAAAAGTAAGGTATATTTCTGCATCTGAACTACATACATAGTCAAGGATGACCTTGAACTTCTTATTCTAATGCTTCTATCTTACAAGTGCAAGGATTATGGAGTACATGATAGTGCTGGGCTTATAATGTAGCCACTACTCAAACTGCCAGGAATAAACTGCCTGGTTAGTGCTCACACTTCCATGGATTCAAATTGGTGCCATTTCTCACAAACCACTAAGACACAGGTATTCTATGTTGAACAGGTAAAGTCCAGATGTGACTAGTTAAGGCAGACCAGGCCAGATGTTGCTTTTTAGTTCAAGTATCCAAACATTCAAGAGCTATAAAATTTCTTGTAGACCTCAGGGTGAGACCATAGAGAAAAGTATTTCAATGTTGTAAGTGGAATGATAGCCTAAGGCTAGATAGTATGATAAACCATTTACAATGGCAGAACTCACAAGGAAGAGGCAGGCTGGTTTAGAAAATTATAAAAGCATCTTCATCGGATTATAACTTTCTGTGAGAGATAGAGTCCACTTTATGTCTGATATCTTCCATATTGCCTATCTCTGTAGTTGGCCAGTGAAATGCAATAAACTATAAATCAGTTAACCATATTACAAGGAATGAAGGTAAAAATTTAAAGGAGAGTTGATTAGATTTGGTATCATGCTACTTTAGTGTGGGATCAGTTCCTCTTAAGAAAACTCAATTCTTGGGCATGACTAACAGCACTTGCTGCTCTTCCCAAGGACCTGAATTCAGTTTCCAATATCTACAATGTAGACCCCAACCACTGGTAACTCCTGTTGCAGGGGATACTCTATCCTTTCATCGCACCCACACATAATATCACACACACAATTGAAATAAACATAAAATACATGAAACACATGTATAAAGAATGACTGAACTCAGAGCCATTGGTAAAAATAAGAGATCCCAAAGAAATGCTACAGTTTGCAGGAGGGAAAACCAATCCAAATCCACTAAAACTAGACTCCAATAACACATACAACTTACTCTCTAGGAGTGTGTCCATTTCTGGAGATGCATGGCTGACACAGTTGTACAAAAGTAATTGCAATACTGTACATACTCCAGTGTTGCAGGAAGAAGAGATAATGCTGGAGACTTTGGTGACCATGAATGTGCAAATTTTTCTACAGGAAGCAACTATCATTAGCTATGCATAACTGTATGTAAAAGTTTTCTTATTTTTAACAAAATCATAGAAATCAGATATATTTCTGAGAAATATAATCAGATGGCAAGTAATCTGAATTTCTAAAAGCACTTCTATGATCTAACACTGGCAAACATGAAGTGCAATCCTGTATTTCACTTACTCTAGGAATAGGCAACTCTCAGTTTCCATTCTGTCTTTTCTAATGTATCACTTTTCTTCATTGCCAAAGCCAATGCAATATATCTTCAAGTCCACTACAGGTTTTTATTCATCTTGTCTCTGTATTGTTTCTAGGTCAAAGGCTTAAATTCATTCAGTATTCCATCCTTATCCAGAATACCAAAAATCCAAGGAGAATTTGATTGAAAACCTTTACTTACAAGACCAAAGCCTAAAATAACTCTAAGTGTTTTTACACTCGTTGATCACTGATGTTATTCTACTTACATAGAATTTTTTTCCTGTTCTTATTTTCATCTGATAAATTTTTAATTGGTTTCCTGGTGTCCCATCCAGGTGCTCCTCTACTAAAAAGATTTCCCCCACCTGTTCCATTAGCATGCCTGTTGTCTTTGTTCTCATATACTTTACTAGTTATTACAAGATTAGAGTATAAATAAGTATTTGTGTGACTTCTTCTATCAGACTCTTGATTCTTTAAGAGTATAGCTTTGTTTTCATCTTTGTATTCTTAGGCCCACAGACTGTCTGGAATTTATTGCTATTGAATGAATAAACAGATAAATCCAATATTAAGAACTTGATATTTTCTTGACAAAGCACAGAGCTTATAAAATATGTACTCTAATTTTGTAATATACATGAAATATATTTTTCATATATGAAATGATCTATGCACTATGAGAAGGTTTACATCAGCTAAGAGATAGCAGATGGGCTACAAGAAATGCATGCCAGGAACTGGACATTCCAGACATATGCTAAAACAATTTTGAAGTGGAGCTGAAGAGGAATGTGAAACAACCTTGGCTTTATGGCAGAAATAAAGGCCACAAGATAAATGCACATGCAACTTTTTGAGAGTTCAAAAGAACTTGTAGAAGAATAAAATGCTTGGTAGTTTCCAGATTTTGATTTATGAAAGCATCTACAGCCTATAATGCGGTGGTAGAGATGTTTCTGTATTTTTAAAATGTATTAATATAATTCTAATTACCCTTCCTATTTGTTTCTTTTAATTATAAAATGCATAATATTGATACAGTATTTTGGTGATTCTTATTCTTTAAGAGATACTGACAGGCGAAATACAAAAGATTATGTAATAGAAGAGAATCGCCAACTTTAAAAGGTAAAGGCCACAGCAACAGCAAGATGTCCTAGAATTTTGAGAAAGACAGTAATTTGGATGTTTGGCGAACACTTAAGAACACTAGACTCTGAATGCTTGAACATACCTTGTATAGTGATTTGAATAAGAATGACCCCATAGGCTCATGTATAAATACTCTAACTGCATACACATGTATGTAGTATATATACAAGTAAGTTGTCATTGTAGGAAGTTGCACTAGTAGGAGGTGTGGCCTTGTTGGAGTGGGTATTTGTAGTGACAATTTTGGCATTTTGGTATCTGTAAAAACCACAGAAATATTATAAGAATGTGTTTTTGTTTTAATCCGGGATGTGGGTTATAGGGCTGCTTCAGATTGTCCACAGCAACTGGCTATGATATGCCTCCATCTCTAGCACAGGTGTGATTTTGCTAGTTTCTTCAATTGTGTGGCATTTGGAGTGTTGTGGACTTTACAGAGGGTGTATAAATACTAGGACCCCAAAAGGCATGGTGGGTTGATGGTTGGTTGGTTGCTGTTGGTCATGGTTTGTTAAGTAGTCATGTGTAGCAGCTCTCTTGCTAACTGTGTTACCCATCCCAACCCACCTCCCCCAAAAAGTCTGTTTGCAGTGTCCTGCACACAGACTAAAGGATGCTTACCACCAGCTGGATTTGATTGGAAATAAAGAATTGTCAGACAGCCAATGGCTGGGGGAACAGAGACAGAGTAAGACACTTAGAGTTGCACTGGCTCATACACAGGAGGAGGAAGGGACAATCACCATGGCTGGGGAGAGAGAGAACATATTTAAAGATGTCGAGGGGAGACCATCTTCTAAAATATAGGAGTGAAGGGAAGGGGCCCCTGGAAGGGCTGCCCAGAAGCACCTGGGCAGCAAAGACTCAAGGGCTTCACAGAGGGTAACAGGGCAGCAAAGTTAAAAGTGCATTTAGAAGGTGATGAAGCAGGAATCCCAGAGGGAAAGGCATGCTAGCTGCAGGAGTGCCAAGCCACTGAGTTCATAAGTCGTGTTAAAAATAAGCTAATATGTGTGTCTTTCATTTGCAGCTCCTGAGCAGGTGCCCACATGTGACCTGCTGGAAGCCAAAGAGGAGTAGCAAAAACTGCTACAGTCATGAACAAAGAAGAACAAATGCAAGAAAAATTTAGATATCCTGGTGAAGAAGATAAAACTTGCCAAAGGAACTTAATGACCCTAATCAGCAGGAAGTAGTCTAACAATAGCATCACCCTCTTGTTCCACTATCCTTTTTTGGTTCTTATCTGGTGTTAGTGAGGGAGAAGGGTGGAAGAAAAGAGAACCCACAAAGGATTAAATTCTGGCTATAGGAATGGCTTTGTTGGAGGAAGTATGTCACTGTAGGGGGCAGGCTTTAATGTTTCCTATGCTCAAGCTATGCTCAGGTTGGTTCACAGTCAGTCGCCTTCTGATGCTTGTAGATTAATATGTAGGACTCTCAGCTCCTTCTTTAGTACCATGTCTGCCTGTTGTGCCAGTGCATGTTCCACCATGGAGATATTAACTAAACTTCTGACACTCACTGTATGTCAGCCCCAATTAAATGTTTTCCTGCATTAGAGTTGCTGTGGACATGGTGTCTCTTCATAGGAATAAAATCCTATGTAAGATACCCTTCTGGGAGATGCAAACACACCCATCTTCTTCCCATTGCCTAGTGTTTGCAATACTGCTATGAGTTGAAGGGACTGAAATCAAGCTTCACAATCAATTTACAGACAGAAACACAGGCTGAGCTTGTACTTACATTGAAGTGAGGCTCCTCTAGGTAGTCAATATGATAGGTCTGTAATACTTCACTCTGGCTTTTGCCAAACAAGTTAAGACGTATTCCTTTTGGTAAGGTCTTATATCATCATCTTGTCTGAGAGCAGGCTACAAAAGACTTTGAAAGCTCTTTTCACTCAACATGGGTGAAGTGCAATGTTTAGAAATCTGGAACCTGGATGTTGAATGAGAACAGGTTATGTAATGTTTCATGACTCTGCATGAGGAAGAAACATGAGTTTAAGGAAGGAGGTTATATTACCCTGTATTTAAACAAGAAACTCTTCAAGGAAAGAAATGAGAGGGTATATAATGCTGCAAAAACAATGGCACTGATATGCCCACCTTGTGCCATCTGTTAGTTCTTCTGAAGTTTCTACCTTGTGACTCCATAAAGCAAATGGATTTAATATAGGTTCTATCATAGGTAAAAATTTTAAGGTATCCCACTTTGATATATATCCCACTGTATCTGAAATATAGCCATGTAAAGATTCAAAGCCAAAAAAAATTCAGAGATTTACCTTGTCCAATTGTTGCTGAACACATAGCCAACCTTCTTATTCAGTTCATAGGCCTGAATATCCATTTCCCAAGTGACCACAATACTTTTCACCTTAAATCTAACTGGGTACTTGTCTTGGTAGTTGAGGAAGCACTGGATTTTCAAAAGTCTCAATAACTGGAAATGACTTTAGAGGGATATGTGTTTCTATGCTGCAGTAGCCACTGTAAAGTATGACTACAGCAAAGGCAGCATGCTGTTCCTTTCCACTGTTGAGTACAAACATTCCACTGGCAGGAGAAATCTGGACATATTTTCGACAGTGAGTATAGTTGTCTGAAGCGGAATATATTTCAGAATATGAAATTTTTTTAAAAATCTGAAATATTCTATAAGTTTAAATTAGTACAAGAAGTTTTAGAAATTATAAGGCTTGGTAAAAATCAGTGAAACAAGATATTTTTTCAGGATTGGTGATAACAGCCTGATATCTACTCGGCCATATTCCATAGTTTCCTTAAACCTCCATACCCTTCCAATATCCTGTTCTTTCAAAGTTAATGGTCTCAAGGCTCTCATCCTCATAGCACTTCACAGAGATTGGGATACTGATCACTGATCCATCATTTTCTTTGTCATTGCTTCCTGCTTTTTCCCTTTGACAGAATAGTTTCCTCTGCCTGTTTCTAGAACTTTTAGACCAATACTTGAGACAGACCACAATAAAAAGAAAATCAGAATAGATGATGGAATCATTTAAGGAATAAGCAGATAAATTAGCATGAATATGAGACTAAACAAAAATTAATGGTCCTGCTAACTCTCATAATAGAGATGCACATTTGAACCTACATCAACTTATATGGAATTTGGGTATAAAAATTACTTTTCTTGGTTTTTAGTTATCTATGTGCAGAAGAAAGAAAGGTCTTTGATGTAATAAATTTATTTCTTAGGTTCTGATAGATAGGGAGACAGATGACTGATAGATGATATCTGTCTATCTATCATCTATCTATCTATCATTTATCTATCATCTATCTATCTATCTATCTACCTATCTATCATCTATCTATCTATCTATCTATCATCTATCTATCATCTATCTATCATTTATCTATCTATCTATCTATCTATCTATCTATCTATCTATCTATCTATCTACCTACCTATCTCTCATCTATCAATTTTAACTACCTGTCTATCTAGAGAAAGACAGAGAGAGAACATAGGTTGGGTGAGTAGGGATGTGGGGAGGTTCTGGGAGGAGTTGGGGGAGTAAACACATGCTCAAAATATTTTGCATGAAAAATGTTAATAAGAAAAATTTGGTTTCATAACAAAGGTCTCATTCATAATGTGTAACACATCTGTATAAAAAACATCTTTGAACCTAGAACCACCTAATCCTAGCCACAAAAGGTACAGATGTGTTGCAGGACAAAAATAAGTAAATTCCAGGAAAGCTGAGAATTTGTTTATTTCTTTTGTTTATTATGTCCAGTCCTTAGTTTGGAATATTGATGGATTCTGATTGGGGATCAGTTAACATGTGTGCTCTTTATCACTAAGACATTGGGTGTGGGAAGATAATGGCCCTGCAGTCATATAACAATCAAATTATTTATTTCCATTTCCAGATACTTTTTGGCAAAAGCACTTCATGATCTGGAATAATTCTCCTCAGTCAGTAGACACTGCCACTGCACAACTGCAACACAAGTGAACGTGCCACCATGTATAGTAAATCTAAATCCTGTCTTGTACAAGGTCTATGTTCTAACATCAAACAAGATTAACCTGGAATACTGAAGGTTCCATTACTGAAGCCGATAAACTCAGATAAAAAGCTTGCAGTTCCTTTCCCATTAGCAATTGGGGTTTGATTCATTTGTAGTCAGTAGTTTTCAAACTATGTTCTTCATGGCTTTTAAGTGGATATTGATAGAAGACTGTACAGAGTATTAGATATTAGATACTTTATCTCTTATATGAAGTGAAGTATCAGGGTTTTTTAACAATATATGGTTTGAATAAAATCTTTAAAAGCTCTAGGTCTAGACCTTGAATTTTCTACTAAACCATCCAACTGTCTACATGTGAGTAATAATAACTATCAATAACAGGTCCTTACTCTTTGCTAGGCTGCATTCTAGGGATTTTGTATGTGTTTGTTCACTAAGTTCTCATAATAACCCCATGGTTTATGCATTATTATTAGTCTCACTGTTCAGAAACAGAGGCACTAAAAGATCAAAAAGCTTATAAACACCATCCACTAGTAGTTACTGGCAAAATTAAGATTCAAGGGAGAGCTCATTAGTTCCTGAACCAACACACTTAATCCACTTCATTATAAGACCTGGAAAGCATCAAAGATCAGCACTTTCTTGCTAGTTTTAGAGGAGGTTTGGATCCTGGGCATGTTTCCAGAAACCATTCATGATTTTCCTTGGTGGATAAGACTTTTACCAAAAATGAGAACCACATGTGCTCAGACAAGTTAGAACTACATTTTGCTTCATTTCCCTTGGAATGAATCCCATAGAATTCCTGCTTGGTTTAGTATTTGAGTATAGTTTCCCATACTTTGGACTTAAAAGCTTAATCTACAATTTAATCAAGATGAGGATAGAACTTTCTCTATAAACCTGGCAATGACCTTTTGAAGAAATCCAAATATTCATGTTCCTTAGACCTGCTGGTGTATAGTAATGAGCTATATATACCATGGGGCTTGTGATAATGCTCCCAGGTCCAGACTGGGTGCATCTCACCTGTTAGGTCTTAAAGTCCTGTCTCCATGCTACTGTAAACAGTTGACTCTAAGTCATCTATTCCATTTTGTGTCTGGACTTCTCTTTACTTTGCTTTTTGGGTTTCCTAAGCCAATAGACTCAGATTTGCTGCTCTCAGGCAGGCATTTTCCTGAGAGAATTCAGTTTTAGTCTCTCTACTTTAGTACATATAAAGTTCGTTATTCCTTCCTACGCTCCCATTCTTTATGGTATTTTTTGATCTTCTTATTTCAATCCTAAGTTAGGAATATGTGAGCTCACAAGAAAAGACCCTAGCATTCACAAGTCATTTGTAACATGATTGGATTCTCTCCCCAGTGAAAGTGAGACCCAGCCAGTGTTTTAGCAACCATAAAAAAATTAAAAAAAAAAAAAAAGAACCAAAGGAAAAGGATTGAATTACCTCAATTCTACACTGAGACAACCATAAAGAGGCATTTAAGAAATGTTTAAAAACCAAGAATCACATGGACAGAATTCAAAACTAAATCTATGTAATGAAAAAGCAATCCTGTCTTTGCAGGATGGGGTGCAACAGACAGGCTCCCTAACTTTGGTCTTTCTAACTTCATATTGTAGTGATTTCCAAAGTAAATACTCTCTATTGGGAATAACTGTCTCCAAAACTATCAGACTTTATTTTTAGTACAACGGTAACTGCTGTCCCTAGTGAGTTCATTTAAAGAATAACAAACTATAATTTGCATGTAATCCTTCAATAGCCAATAAATTAGAGTGTAAGCTCTATAAAAGCCTTTCTGTTTTTTTTAATTCAATATATTTTTTATTTACATTTCAAATAATTTCCTCTTTTCTGGCCCCCCACTCCCTGAAAGTCATATAAGACCCCTTCACTCTCCCTATTCTCCAACCCACCCCTCCCCACTTCCCTGTTCTGGTTTTGCCTTATACTGCTACATTGGCCCCTTTCCAGAACCAGGGGCCACTCATCCGTTCTTCTTGTACCTCATTTGATGTGTGGATTATGTTTTGGGTATTCCAGTTTTCCAGACTAAAATCCACTTATTAGTGAGTGCATACCATGATTGATCTTTTGAGACTGGGTTACCTCACTTAGTATGATGTTCTCCAGCTCCATCCATTTTCCTAAGAATTTCATGAATTCATTATTTCTAATGGCTGAATAGTATTCCATTGTGTATATATACCTCATTTTTGGTATCCATTCTTCTGTTGAGGAATACCTGGGTTCTTTCCAGCTTCTGGCTATTATAAATAGGGCTGCTATGAACATAGTAGAGCATCTATCCTTATTACATGCTGGGAAATCCTCTGGGTATATGCCCAGGAGTGGTATAGCAGGATCCTCTGGAAGTGACGTGCCCAGTTTTCTGAGGAACCACCAGACTGATTTCCAGAGTGGTTGTACCAATTTGCAACCCCACCAGCAGTGGAGGAGTGTTCCTCTTTCTCCAAATCCTTGCCAACACCTGCTGTCTCCTGAGTTTTTAATCTTAGCCATTCTGACTGGTGTAAGGTGAAATCTCAGGGTTGTTTTGATTTGCATTTCCCTGATGACTAATGAAGTTGAGCATTTTTTAAGATGTTTCTCTGCCATCCGAAGTTCTTCAGGTGAGAATTCTTTGTTTAACTCTGTACCCCATTTTTTTCTTTTTTTATTTACATTTGAAATGATTTCCCTTTTCTAGCCCCCCCACTCCCCGAAAGTCCCCGTAAGCCCCCTTCTCTTCCCCTGTCCTCCCACCCACCCCTTCCCACTTCCCCGTTCTGGTTTTGCCGAATACTGTTTCACTGAGTCTTTCCAGAACCAGGGGCCACTCCTCCTTTCTTCTTGTACCTCATTTGATGTGTGGATTATGTTTTGGGTATTCCAGTTTTCTAGGTTAATATCCACTTATTAGTGAGTGCATACCATGATTCACCTTTTGAGTCTGGGTTACCTCACTTAGTATGATATTCTCTAGCTCCATCCATTTGCCTAAGAATTTCATGAATTCATTGTTTCTAATGGCTGAATAGTACTCCATTGCGTAGATATACCACATTTTTTGCATCCACTCTTCTGTTGAGGGATACCTGGGTTCTTTCCAGCATCTGGCAATTATAAATAGGGCTGCTATGAACATAGTAGAGCATGTATCCTTATTACATGGTGGGGAGTCTTCTAGGTATATGCCCAGGAGTGGTATAGCAGGATCTTCTAGAAGTGAGGTGCCCAGTTTTCAGAGGAACCGCCAGACTGCTTTCCAGAGTGGTTGTACCAATTTGCAACCCCACCAGCAGTGGAGGAGTGTTCCTCTTTCTCCACACCCTCTCCAACACCTGCTGTCTCCTGAATTTTTAATCTTAGCCATTCTGACTGGTGTAAGATGAAATCTTATGGTTGTTTTGATTTGCATTTCCCTAATGACTAATGAAGTTGAGCATTTTTTAAGATGCTTCTCTGCCATCTGAAGTTCTTCAGGTGAGAATTCTTTGTTTAACTCTGTACCCCATTTTTTAATAGGGTTGTTTGGTTTTCTGGAGTCTAACTTCTTGAGTTCTTTATATATATTGGATATTAGCCCTCTATCTGATGTAGGATTGGTGAAGATCTTTTCCCAATTTGTTGGTTGCCGATTTGTTCTCTTGATGGTTTCCTTTGCCTTACAGAAATTTTGTAATTTTATGAGGTCCCGTTTGTCAATTCTTGCTCTTAGAGCATACGCTATTGGTGTTCTGTTCAGAAACTTTCTCCCTGTACCGATGTCCTCAAGGGTCTTCCCCAGTTTCTTTTCTATTAGCTTCAGAGTGTCTGGCTTTATGTGGAGGTCCTTTTCTGGGGTCTAACTTCTTGAGTTCTTTGTATATATTGGATATTACCCCTCTATCTGATGTAGGGTTGGTGAAGATCTTTTCCCAATTTGTTGGTTGCTGATTTGTCCTTTTAATGGTGCCCTTTGCTTTACAGAAACTTTCTAATTTTATGAGGTCCCATTTGTCAATTCTTGATCTTAGAGCATACTCTAATGGTGTTCTGTTCAGGAACTTTCCCCCTGTACTGATGTCCTCAAGGGTTTTCCCCAGTTTCTTTTCTATTAGCTTCAGAGTGTCTGGCTTTATCTGGAGGCCCTTGATCCATTTGGAGTTGAGCTTAGTACAAGGAGACAAGGATGGATCAATTCGCATTCTTCTGCATGCTGACCTCCAGTTGAACCAGTTCCATTTGTTGAAAAGGCTATCTTTTTTCCATTGGATGTTTTCTGCCCCTTTGTCGAGGATCAAGTGGCCATAGGTGTGTGGGTTCATTTCTGGATCTTCAATCCTGTTCCACTGATCCGCCTGCCTGTCACTGTTCCAATACCATGCAGTTTTTAACATTATTGCTTGGTAGTATTGCTTGAGGTCAGGGATACTGATTCCTCCAGAATTTCTTTTGTTGTTGAGAAAATTTTTAGCTATCCTGGGTTTTTTGTTATTCCAGATGAGTTTGAGAATTGCTCTTTCGAACTCTATGAAGAACTGAGTAGGGATTTTGATGGGTATTGCGTTGAATCTATATATTACTTTTGGGAAAATGGCCATTTTAACTATATTAATCCTGCCGATCCATGAGCATGGGAGGTTTTTCCATTTTTTTTGAGGTCTTCTTCTATTTCTTTCTTTAGAGTCTTGAAGTTCTTGTCATATAGATCTTTCACATGTTATAAAAGCCTTTCTTATGAATGATAATTTATTTTTATCTTCCCCTTTCCCGTCCTTTATTCTAGGCTATGTCAGAGAGGTTGGAAGATGAATTGTGAAAAAATTTCCAGCCACAAAATCTGTCAGTGATGAAAACTTCATTTTAGAAATGTGTAGTCTAACTTCCTTGGCATTCTTTTTATTTGGTAAAATTTCTAATATCATTATTGAATTAAAAATATATTTGCCTGAAGAAGGCAACAAAGTAACTATTTTAAAAATAATTGTGTATACTGTAAAGTAAGAATATATTATGGTATTGATTTTCTGCATATTTGTTTTTACCATTTTATGATCTATGTATTAATCTACATTCTCTAGAGAATAAAAACTGGCAGTATATGAATAGAGGTTTCACTAGATTGACTTGCAAGATTGGCATGTAGTTAGTATAATAATGACCCTGTATAGACTGGTGAACCAGAGAACCAGTAGCTTCCTAGTCCATGAACAGGATAGCTCAAGAAACAGCATGGTGGTTTTAATAATAAATTTTATGGGCCCCATAAAATTAATACATTTGAATGCTTAGTTACTAGGAAGTAAACTGTTTGCAATGATTGAAAAGATTACAAGATGCGGCATTGTTAGAGTAGCAATGGCCTTGTTGGAAGAAATATCTGGTGGTGTGCTTTGATGTTTCAAAAGCCCATGATCATTTTAGTCTCTCTCTCTCTCTCTCTCTCTCTCTCTCTCTCTCTCTCTCTCTCTCTCTCTGTCTCTCTCTCCCTCCCTTTCTTCCTCCCTCTCTCCTTCCCTCCCTTCCTCCCACTCTCTATCTCTATCTCTTTCTCTTTCTCCCTCTGTCCCTCCCTCTGTCCCTCCACCCTCTGTCAGTCCCTCTGTCCCTCTGTCCCTCCCTCCCTCCCTCCTTCGCTCCCTCTCCTTCCTTCCCTCCCCCCTCCCTATGCATCAGGATGTATCTCTCAGGTTCTTCTCTAGTGCAATGACCACTTAACACCATGTCTTCTGCTAAGCCTCTGAAACTGGAAGCAAGCCCCCAATTAAATGCTTTATTTTTATAAGTTGCCTTGGTTATCATGTCTCTTCACTATAAAAGATCAGTGCCAAACATACATGAGATCAATAATTCAATCCCAGTCTAAATCTGAGAGTCTGGATGTCCCCTAGAGTATCACTAGAGTAAAAACATGAAGAAACTAGAATCTGCAGTGAAAATATAGCCATGGACTGGCTTGCTATGTTTTCTGTTTAACAGTTGAATTTCATTAGGACGCTCAGATTTTTATATAGTGTTATTAATATCCAGGTCTCTTCTGCACAGTTACTGTTTTACATACCAGTTTTCCCTGGAAATTCCTTCAAAGACATACCACAAAATATCCTGTACTGAGCTTTCATGTACCTTAGTCAAATCATATTGAAAAGTGTAACCATCATGGTCTCTGTATTACTACATGTTAAATAAAATTCTATATAACTTAAACAACACAGAAACATAGAAGAGAAATGAACTTTTCAGTAAAGAATGCCCATGAAACAGTGCCAGAATAAAAAAAAAAAAAGGATTACAAAATGAGAAACACTATATGAACTGTGTGGTAAATGTATTTTTCAAGAACAATTAATGACTCCCACCTAAGTAATTATTTATCATGATTTATAGTTCTTGATTATTGAAGCTGACCAGCTCTTAGAGTACATCTCCACATTTTCTACATTTTAGCACTACAATATGTTTTTTTCACAGGCTTTCCTTTTTAGCTCATTTCTTTTGCTTTTGTTTTTTTTTCCAACTTTTGATTGTCAGAATTACAATTTGCAAGTGTCAATTTTTATCTTTATATCATTGACATGGAGAAATATAAAAATTGAATTTTAGTTTGCTAAATGTAGTTTCACAGATTTGACTTTAATAAGGTGTATCATTCTAATATTGAATTTGTATTTTAGTATTCTATGAACATAAAAATATTGAGACAATAAATGACAAGATTTCTTCTTCATACATCTGCATTTGTAAAAGAAAGTTTCTTTAGATCTCAACTTTTTGATTTACTGTCTATATGGTAATTGGATACAACAGCTTTGAATTAAAATCAAAAGTAGTAAAATATTTGTCCCAGTATTTCAATGATCTTGGTTATGAAGATGTCTGCATAGACCATGAATAACATATGTGGCCTATTTCATGTGTACTTCAATATTTATAACTATTTTACCCCTGTGACTATTGTTGATGAGTCTCAGTGTCACCTCTACAAAACATGTGAGCTACACTTGATAATTTTGTATAAGGGCCTAGGAAATTTATTGTGTTGATATTTGTTTGTTTGTTTTTTGATATATAAAACCAAATATTTATTTATACAAAAGAAGTCCAAAACTAGATCTTTCACATATCACATAAGAAGGACAGAGTACTACATACATACACATAGCAAGAGATGGCAGGGCCAGAACAAGAGAACTGACAGTTTCCCACAACTACAGGTCAACCATTTCTGGTTCATTGGAGATAGTGGCTCTGCTCACGCCACTCAAATACACTTATAACTCTGAGAGCAGGCCTTCTCACTAGATGGCATGTGAAGAATGGGCAAGTTAGGAGGGGGCAAAGTACTTGAAATGAACCCAGTGCCACATCGCACATTACCTTGTAAGAGTGCTAGCACAAAACTTATATGGACAATATTTCTTTTTTAAAAAGCAATAAATTATGCTCACTAACTAAGTGACTTCAAAATGGCAAAGTCAAAGAAGACTGAAAAAGATTTTTCCTTCCCTGTCCTACCAGCTACCATGTCCTACAACATGGCTGGAGATGAAACAGAAAAGACCAAAGTAGGAAAGGAAAGTATCACAAATGGAAACTGAACTAAAATTAAAATCATTTAGGGTTAGGTTATTAAGTCATGATTTGTCAGAAAAAAAAAATAAAGCTTTCGATCTGTCTTTAACTCGGGTAGACTTTTAACATCTCGATGTAAATAAGATAGACTCACCTCCACCAGAGCCGGAATAAGTCCTGGAGAGAAGAGAGGAAGTGGTCGGCCAGCAGGACAGTGCTTCAGGATGCACTGTCTCCTCAGTACCTTTTCCCTCCCCTCCTCCCTTGATGAACAACAGCTTATAATCTCTGGAGAAGAACATGAATATAAGCCCCAAGAGTGTACAATGTGGCGAGAGCGACATGAGAAGGGGATGAAATCTCCACCCGAACGCAGCTGGGTCTGAGACCAGTTTATCTTTGTTCTTTAGTGGTAATAAACTGAATTTGGAAGGGGAGAAAAAATTTTGTCCATTAAATATTCTACCTGCAGGTAGTTTTTTCAGGGAATCCCTTGAATTATGAAGTCCAAGGGCTTTGTTTAGTTTTGTTTTGCTTTGTTGTTTTTCAAGGAAGAAAAAAATAGGAAAATCAGCCTATAATTTTTTTTTATGACTCAACTACTTAATCCACAAGCAACGGCTTAGACATGGTTGCTTCTGAAGTGTTCCCACCCCTCTCAACCAGGCACAAGCTGCATCAAGGAAAGGGTGGACTTCCCTACCTCTGTTCAGGTATCAGAAGATAGATGGAGGTCATTACTGCTGAGCGCCATCAGCAGATGGAACAGGTATCCCAAGTGAATTGACAGTGGCAGTCACTGGTGAGCCTGCCAGAAGTCCAAGGGGTGAAGGGCTTGGCACTGAAAAAATCCTTGACATCATATTGGTGCTTCTGAGAGGTGTGCTGTCCCCTGCCATGCTAGTGGAATTCATTCAAGCCTGGTCCTTCACAACAGTGTAGAAGTAAGGGTGATCCATGGCCTGTCTTCTGGAAGATTATCCTTGCCAGCATACAACCCAAGCTCCCAGATATCCAAACTATAATAGTACATCTGATAATCTACAAGTAGCTCTGGACCTTTGAAATATCAGGAAGCAACTCAGACATTATACTCTTGGCAAGGATGGTAGAACTCAGATTAAACCCCATTCTATTAGCCAAAGCTTTCTGTGCTCATGATCAATCATGAAATTATGGGGTTTCACGTCTCCGTGCACAATCCCCATGCTATGACAATTATCTAGAATTTTCAGAATTTCATACATGTAATATCAAATGTCATAGTCTTTTAACATCTGGTAAAATTGTTTAAAGTCTGTGTTGTTTACATGTTCAACAACCAAGGCAGGGGTTTGTGACACAGGATCTTTTACAATGTCTGCAAGTGTGGTGATGTTGGGCCCACCTCGCAAATTCTCCAAAATCTTTATTTCATGTTTAATTTTCTTCAATTTTACTGACTTGAGATTTTTAACATCTTTTTCATTATTTGTGATGTTGATGGCTTCAAACACTTCATTGTATTTTCCCCTGCCCAATTTTCGAACAAGCTGGTAGTTGTCTTGATTTTCCCATTACACCACAAGTGATGTATAGTCCCAGTACACTCGGGATCTGTGCATGTTAACATCTATGTAAACCCTTGCCCTGCTTGGCACAGTCCCCACATGTCAGACAAGTTGACAGACAAAGCTGAACTTGGTGTTTGAAGATCTGACAGTCACTGTTCAAAAGCAGAAGCTGGTAAGACTTTGTTTCAGACCCTTTATCTTCATACTGTGATGGAAGTGGCAGCGGCACTAGCTGCACTCCCTATGCCTCAAACTGACAATATGGTGGTGGTGGAGTAGGAGACACATGGCCTAGTCATCATCCACAAGGACCAGAGTGAGGCTGCAGCCTCCACTGCCGGAAGTGGGAGCCAATATTTGTTTCTTAAATCCTTTGATATATAAAAATTTACTTCATATTTTCAATATTTATTCTAATTTTTAGTTTATTATTTATTTATTTATTCATTTTACATCCTGTTCACTCTCCACTTCACAGTAACCCTCTCCCACAATCCTTGCCCCATACCCCATCCCATTCTTCTCTGAGCAGGTAGAGGTTTTCTGGGTATCCCGTCACCCTGACACTGAAAGTGTTTGCAGGCCTAGGCACATCTTCTTCCACTGATGTCAGACATGGCAACCAAGATAGAAGAACACATCCCACATATAAGCAACAGCTCTTGGGATGCCCCACTTCAGTTGTTTGGGATCTCAGGAAGAACAAGCTGCACATCTGTTACATATGTACAAGGTGGCCTAGGTCCAGATCATATATGTTCTTTTGTTGGTGGTTCAGACTCTGAGAGCTTCAAGCGTTCAGGATAGTTGACTCTGATGGTCTTCCTGTGGAGTTCTTATTCTTTTCATGGCCTGCTATCCTTCCTCCTGTTCTTTGATAAGAGTCTCCACACTCCATCCACTGTTTGTCTGTGGGTCTTCGCATCTGAGTCAGCTGCTTGGTGGAGCCTCTTAGTTGACAGCCATGCTAGATTCCTGTCTGTCAGCATAACAGAGTACCATTAATAGTGTCAGCTATTTGCTGCTTGTCTATGGGATGGGTCTCCAAGTTGAGTCAGTTATTGGTTGGTCATTGCCTCAGTCTCTTCTCCAACCCCCATCCCTGAATTTCTTGTAGACAGCATATATATTGGGTCAAAAATTTTGTGGGTGAGTTGGTGACTCTATTGCTCCACTGGTGTTCCTGCCTGGCTATAGGAAATGGCCTCTTTATATCTCAAATATTTATATCTCACAATATCTCAAATGTTGTGAGTCACAGATAAGGTCATCCTATAAATGCTTGGGTACCTCCCTTATACCAGGAATCTGTAATGTCCTAGAGATGCTCCCCCCAACTCCTTCATCCCCATCAGTTGCAGATTTCTATTCTTTTTCATAGCTACTTGGCTGTCTCCCTTGTCTGTTCTGACATCTGGTCCTGAAATCCCCCCTCAATTCTACTCCCCATCTACTTTCAATATTTATTCTTAGATACATTTCTTTTTTTTGAGATGTCAGTGTTTTGAATTACATCTTAGAAAATTATGTCTAACGCTTGATAAAAATTCCATGAAATGATTTATTATAAAAGACCTATACTATATAACATAAAACTCACATTTTAAAATAAGAAAACATGTTAAAGATGTCAAAATAGATACATTGTTCTTTTTCTTAGTAGTAATGTCCAGAGGTAGATTTTAAAGGATGGCTTTGCCTAAGAATTTATGCAATGTTATCACAACTTGGTTTCTGTCTGCTCACCTTGTAATCCAAAAGCTTTCTGCCTGTGCTCCATTATTAAGCACTATGTTCTTGTGTTGAATATATATATATATATATATATATATATATATATATATATATATATATATTCATAACTTCATTGATGAGAGCTTCTATCCTTCTTATAACATCAGCAACCATGAATATTGTTTTCATTGACCTGAGTCAGGTTCACAGTATTGTAAACACTTGTAGCAAGGTGAATGGGACACAGATTAGCTTAGTGTTATAACATAAACCTACCACAAACAAGATAAGTTCCACATTGCTGTGTGCAGTAAAATAATGGAATATCTTGTTTTGTTAATAATAAAACAGACACTATTCTTAAAATAAGGGAACATTTTATGTACATGTCCTACTGACCACAGTAATAATTACATAATAGACAATAGAAGCCAAGTAATGTTACAGTATTTGCAGAAAGCAATGGTTCTTAATAGTGTTTATAATACTGTGAACCTGACTCAGGTCAATGAAAATAATATGCATGGCTGCTGATGTTATGAGGATAGAAGCTCTCATCAATGAAGTTATGAATAGACAAATTATATATATATATATATATATATATATATATATATATATATATATATATATATATATATATAGAGAGAGAGAGAGAGAGAGAGAGAGTCAAAAGATTCAACACAAGAACATAGTGTTTAATAATGAAACACAAGCAGAAAGCTCTTGGATTATAAGTCAAGCAGAAACCAAGTCGTGATAACATTGGATAAATTCCTAGGCAAAGCCACCTTTGTCTCATCAATGATTTATATGTTAGTAAATCTGCAGTGAGAATCCTCCTAGTTAAGGTCAAAGTCTACCATGTCTGGATAGGTCTTCCTAGCTTGGTGAAAAATGAAAGACTCCGTTTTCCAGAATGGCTTCCTTTTCTGTGACCTGGTCTGGGGACTTAGACCCATGACACCCTCTACCTGGGGAAGATAGTGCTTCACAAACCTCTAATTCAACTTCCTCTTTGCCTATAAGAACCCACCCAGCAAGTACCTGGGATTTGTGGAATGCCTTCCCAAACAAATGATGTGTTCACTATATTTTAAACTCCAGCAGAGTTTACATTCACCCTGAAAATTCCTTCCCACTCTCCTTATTTCATACATAGTCCTTGTCCACCCCAAATAGATTGTTTATTTGTTCACACCAGCTGTTTCACTGAAGATTATCTAAGAGAGTGATTTCATTGCATATCATCTATAAGAGCTGTAACACTAAAATCCTTGGAGGAAGCCTTCCTTAGAGAAACCCCTCCCAGCCAAACTTGCATTGTGCATACTCCACTTCTTCCAGACTCCTCTTCGTCCTTCCAGCCTGATATCTAGAAGTGCCTGGACATCCCGAAGGAGAAAAAAGAAGACACAGTACCGGCTGAACCACAGGTGAGCCCCAACATACATACCACATATTTGAAGTAAACTGAGAATTTACATTTTTAGCAGATTCCTGGGTGATGTTGTTGTTCATGTCCTCGTGTTTCTGACACTTTGATCACTTATCACACTAAATAATGTGTTAACTCTTTTAAGCATTCACTAAGTTTCTGATATGGTGCTATGATTTAAATATATTTTATTTAATCTTCTTAGTAATTTTAGAGCTTAATAACTTTTTTGGTGTTCTAAACTTTGAAAGATAACATTTAAGAAAACTGTTTTACGAATGATACAAACATTAGAAAATATTAAAGTTAGAATTGATACTCAGATATCTCCCAGAGTAAACTTTACTAAACAAAGATCTAAAATGGCAGCATTTGCCTAGATAAACAGATATCCACAGGCTTGACACTATCAGGTTACCTATGGGCTATGTGATCTGACATGTAAAAGTTGCCCGTTGTGCTTATGTGAGCACATACTCTTGAAAAGCTGAAACAGGAGGATTTCCTTAAATACAAACCTTTCCTATGGCACATAGTAAGATTTATGAACCACTCTGAGCTACATAGAGAGATCCTATCAAATCAGTTATTATTTCCCCAAGGTGATCTATGTTAATTATATATTCTAAGTACTTAGAAGCAAATAAAGTGATTATAAAAATTAAATCACTTCTTGCTACTTTGTATCCAAGACTGGAATTGAGACAGTAGAAATTGCAAGGAAGGATGATCTTTAGACATTTCTTATCCTTTCTCTGTTCGAGTACAAATTTCTTTCTTTCTTTTTTTTTTTGAGGCAGTGTTTCTCTGTATAGTCCTGGGTGTCCTGGAGCTCACTCTGTGGACCAGGCTGGCCTCAAACTCAGAAATCTGCCTGCCTCTGCCTCCCAGAGTGCTGGGATTACCGGCGTGGGCCACCACTGCCTGGCTTACAAATTTCTAATATACTATCAAGTATATAATAGTCATAAACTTTATTGTCTTTTAAAGCTTGTTTTAATACAAAAGGTACATTCTCAATAAGAACCCAATACATACACAGCCCGAAAATTTTGTACTATGAAGTAATGCTCAAGAATAATGAACCTTAAATCATTGGTAACACTTTCTGAGTTTGCCTCAACTTTCCTCAGCACTTTTACTATCTCCTTAATTACGGTTAAAAAAAAAAAAAAAAACCACTGGCATTACTACTCATAATATAAGTTACTCATCTAGCATAGGGGAATCCTAGTTTCCTTAAGGTTTATTGGATTTCAAAGAAGAAATTATAATGTCATATCATTGCACATTCTTGCTGCAAGCATAACTTTGTGATTATAAAAGAGTCATATAAGCTGTAATTCTAGCCTCCACACAGCCTGTAGTTGAAGAAGGATAATGATAAAAGCCAGATATGAGAGAGAGAAAGCAACAAAGTACCAATAGGAACTTCAAATGAACTATGATTCAATTTCAAGAATTCTCATCATTCAACAAAGAACTGTTTCCAACTGTTTCATTCAAAAGGCTCTGTGATAAACTTTGTAGAGGAAGAAAAGAATTGTAAAGTCTAAATATTTTCCTCCAAAGAAGCCTAAGTTGGTGAGAAAATTAATGAATATATTTTACCTAGGTTTAAATACACATAGGTAGTGGAATCTCACCTTAGCTTTCTAGTTAAGTTAATAGCTATAATATTCTTACAATGATATTTATAAAGAGGCAAGTTAATAGAAAACAAATGAAATTTTTTAGGAAGGAGAGCATCTAGGCTACAGAAACATATCTGCCATTTTTGAGGGCTCCAGAAACTCACATTGTGAAAGAGGTGTGGACAAAGCAGAAAAGTATCCTATGTCCAGAGTCTACTTGGAAGACAATGGAAACTATAATGGTAGCATGTACCTTGTATTAATTCTCATGGTCAGAAAGGGTGCATAGTACTCCTGTTCATAGTCATTGAAAGCTATTTCATTATGCAGTCAGTCTCAACTAGCAAAAATAATATACATAATGCAGTTTTGTAATGAGCATAAAAGAAAGTAGAATTGGTATGGGTAGACAGATATCAATGTGCTAGTAGTAAGAATTTTACATTATTACTTTCACATGATCACTACAACTACTTAGTGACATAGATATTTTATATCCAGTTTATATTTTACAGAAGTGGTGGTTAGAGAAGATTAGCAACTTGTCTAAAGTAATTATCTCACTAAAAAGCAGAAGTGGACTTCAAAGTTCAATTTAAATGATATGATCCCTATTACAGGGCTGTTCAACAATGCATTTTTTTTAACATTCTAAACATTCTAAAAATGACATATGTAGAATGTCAGAAGAAATTCTTCTTTTAAAACATATTTTTGATCTTAGAGCATAAGCTATTGGTGTTCTGTTCAGGAACTTTCCCCCTGTACCGATGTCCTCAAGGGTCTTCCCCAGTTTCTTTTCTATTAGTTTCAGAGTGTCTGGCTTTATGTGGAGTTCCTTGATCCATTTGGATTTGAGCTTAGTACAAGGAGACAAGGATGGATCAATTCCCATTCTTCTGCATGCTGACCTCCAGTTGAACCAGCACCATTTGTTGAAAAGGCTATCTTTTTTCCATTGGATATTTTCTGCCCTTTGGCAAGGATCAAGTGGCCATAGGTATGTGGGTTCATTTCTGGATCTTCAATCCTGTTCCATTGATCTGCCTGTCTGTCACTGTACCAATACCATGCAGTTTTTAACACTGTTGCTCTGTAGTATTGCTTGATGTCAGGGATACTGATACCCCCAGAGTTTCTTTTATTGTTGAGAATAGTTTTAGCTATCCTGGGTTTTTTGTTATTTGAGATAAATTTGAGGATTGCTCTTTCTAACTCTGTGAAGAATTGAGTTGGGATTTTGATGGGTATTCCACTGAATCTGTATATTGCTTTTGGCAAAATGGCCATTTTAACTATATTAATCCTGCCGATCCATGAGCATGGGAGGTTTATCCATTTTTTTGAGGTCTTCTTCCATTTCCTTCTTCATACTCTTGAAGTTCTTGTCATACAGATCTTTCACATGTTTGTTAATAGTCACCCCAAGGTACATTATGCTGTTTGTGGCTATTGTGAATGGGGTCATTTCTCTAATTTCTTTCTCAGACTGCTTATCCTTTGAGTATAGGAAGACTACTGATTTGCTTGAGTTGATTTTATAACCTGCCACTTTGCTGAAGTTGTTTATCAGCTGTAGGAGTTCTCTAGTGGAGTTTTTGGATCAGTTAGGTAGACTATCATATCATCTTCAAATAATGATAGTTTGACTTATTCCTTTCCAATTTGTATCCCTTTGACCTCTTTTTGTTGTCTAATTGCCCGAGCTAGTACCTCAAGTATAATATTGAAAAGATAAGGAGAAAAGGGGAAGCCCTGTCTAGTCCCTGATTTTAGTGGGATTGCTTCAAAATTCTCTCTATTTAGTTTGATGCTGGCTACCCGGTTTGCTGTATATTGCTTTTACTATGTTTAGGTATGGGCCTTGAATTCCTGTTCTTTCCAAGACTTTAAGCATGAAGGGATGCTGAATTTTGTCAAATGCTTTTTCAGCATCCAATGAAATGGCCATGTGGTTTTTTTCTTTGAGTTTGTTTATGTAGTGGATTACATTGATGGATTTCTGAATATTGAACCTACCCTGCATCCCTGGGATAAAGCCTACTTGATCATGGTGGATGATCGTTTTGATGTGTTCTTGGATTCAGTTGGCAAGAATTTTATTGAGTATTTTTGCATCACTCTAAGATCAAGAATTGACAAATGGGACCTCATAAAATTACAAAGTTTCTGTAAGGCAAAGGACACCATCAAAAGGACAAATCGGCAACCAACAAATTGGGAAAAGATCTTCACCAACCCTACATCAGATAGAGGGCTAATATCCAATATATATAAAGAACTCAAGAAGTTAGACTACAGAAAACCAAATAACCCTATTAAAAATGGGGTACAGAGTTAAACAAAGAATTTTCACCTGAAGAACTTTGGATGGCGGAGAAGCATCTTAAAAAATGCTCAACTTCATAAGTCATTAGGGAAATGCAAATCAAAAGAACCCTGAGATTGCACCTTACATCAGTCAGAATGGCTAAGATTAAAAATTCAGGAGACAGCAGATGTTGGCGAGGATGTGGAGAAAGAGGAACATCCCTCCACTGCTGGTGGGGTTGTAAACTGGTACAACCACTCTGGAAATCAGTCTGGCGGTTCCTCAGAAAGCTGGGCACAGCACTTCTAGAAGATCCTGCTATACCACACCTGGGCATATACCCGGAAGATTCCCCAGCATGTAATAAGGATGCATGTTCCACTATGTTCATAGCAGCCCTATTTATAATTGCCAGAAACTGGAAAAAACCCAGGTATTCCTCAATAGAAGAGTGGATGCAAAAAATGTGGTATATATACACAATGCAGTACTATGCAGCCATTAAAAACAATGAATTCATGAAATTCTTAGGCAAATGGATTGAACTGGAGAACTTCATACTAAGTGAGGTAACCCAGACTCAAAATGAATCATGGTATGCACTCACTAATAAGTGGATATTAACCTGGAAAACTGGAATACCCAAAACATAATCCACACATCAAATGAGATACAAGAAGAGAGGAGGAGTGGCCTCTTGTTCTGGAAAGACTCAGTGAAGCAGTATAGGGCAAAACCAGAACAGGGAAGTGGGAAGGTTTGGGTGGGAAAACAGGGGGAGGGAAGGGGGCTGATGGGACTTTTGGGGAGTGGGGGTCTACAAAAGGGGAAATCATTTCAAATGTAAATAAAAAATTTATCAAATAAAAAAAACATATTTTATTATTTTATTTTATTAATTTACATTCCAAATGTTGCCCCCTTTCCTTGTCCCCCATATATAAATTCTTCACCCTTTCCCTGTTGCTTCTGAGAGGTTGATCATCCATTCACCCACTTACCGACCCCTAACTCAAACTGGTAACAGCTCCCTTCCTTAGAGCATCAACTTTCTACAGGATCAAGTGTATCCTTTCTCACTGAGGCAAGACAAGGGTATCCTCTGCTACATGTGTAGTGGTGGGATGGACCATCCCATGCATGTTCTTTGGTTGGCAGCTTAGTATCTGGGGGCTCTGAGGGCTCTGGGTTAGTCAATAATGTTCTTCTTCCTATGAGGTTGCAAGGCCTGCCAGCATCTTTCCCCACCTCTTCCATAGGAATACCCAATCTTAGTCCAATGGTTGGTTGCAAGTGTCTGCATCTGTCTCATTCAGCTGCTGGTAGAGGCCCTCAGAGGACAGCAATGTTACACTCCTGTCTACAAGCACAACACGGCATCAGTAATAGTGTTGGTAGATTGGTGCTTGTGCATGGGATAGTTCCCAAGTTGGAACAGTCTGTAATTGGCTTTTCATTCAATCTCTGCTCCATTTTTGTCCCTGAATTGCCTTTAGACAGAAACAATTCTGAGTCAATAATTTTGAAGATGGGTGGATGGCCCTATGTCTCAAGTGGAAGCCATGTCTATCTACTGGAGGTGGTCTCTATAGGTTCTAGTTCTGAACTGTTGGGCATTGTGACTAAGGTCATCCCAATTGGGTCCTGGGAGCCTCTCACATCCCTGGTGTATGGACTTTCTGGCGGTTCCCCTCCCATCCACCGCCACCTCACACTGCTGCATATTTCTTCATTCTCCAAGTCTTCTGGGTTTTTCTCCTGTCTCCCCACATACCTGATTATACCCTCCTTTCCTCCCTCCCCCTTTTCACCCATCTCCCTTTATTTCTTTGCCTCTGGGGATTATTTTGTTCCCCTTCTCAGTGGGATGAAAGTATACACACTTGGGCCTTCCTACTTGTTAAGCTTCATATGGTCTGCAAGCTCCCTCATGGGTATTCTGAACTTTTGACAAATATCCACTTATCAGTGAGTACAAACCATATATGCCCTTTGGGGGTCTGTGTTATTTCACTCAGGATATTTTCAGGTTCCATCTGTATGCCTTCAAAATTGATGATGCATTCTATCATATCATCATGGATGAAGGCTGTTCTTCAATAACAACAAAAATACAACAGAAATACCACATACTCATGGAAGCTCACATACTTGGTCAAGGAAGAGATAAAGAAAGCAATTAAAGACTTTCTAGAATTTAATAAAAATGAAGGTACAGCATACCAAAACTTATGGGACATAGTAAAAGCAGTGTTAAGAGGAAAACTCATAGCACTAAATGCCTTCATATTTGTATTTTTAAGGGTAAAAGTGTGTGCATAAAAGTTGTAAAGAGGCAAAAAGAGTATCTCATGACCCTCATGCCTTGAACAGAAAATCATTTACTTTATAATATCTTGTTTCCTGCAGTAATTTTTATCTACTTTTCTATTACTAAATATCTATTTAAAATATAATTGCATTATTTCCCTTTCCATTTCCTTTCTCCATTCTTTCATGACCCCCTCGCTCATGCTCCTCCTATTTTTGGCCTCACTTTCTCTCATATTAATGGCTTCTTTTTGATTATTATTGCTACACTATGCTCATACTACACACACACACACACACACACACACACACACACCTATGTGAATACATTAATACAACCTGCTGATACCATTTAGTATCAGCAGGTTAAAAAATCACATATATCCTTTATGTATATGATGTCAAGGCTGTACACTCTGTATTGTTTAATGAATTAAGAGATTCAGAGGCCAGGCGGTGGTGGTACATGCCTGTAATCCCAGCACTTGGGAGGCAGAGGCAGGTGGATTTCTGAATTCGAGGCCAGCTTGGTCTGCAGAGTGAGTTCCAGGACAGCCAGGGCTACCCAGAGAAATCCTCCTGTCTTGAAAAAAACCAAATCCAAAACAACAACAACAACAACAAATAATAATAAAATAAAAAAAAAAGATTCAGAGGCAATTTTCATGGAGAGGTTAACTCTGCTTCTCTCAGCAACCATTGATGTCCTATAGTTCTTAGTCAAGATGTAGGATCCCATGAGATTTCTTTCTTCCACATTAACATGTCCACTGATATTACCATTGTTTTTATTTTGTTGAAGTAGCCATAATCTTAAAGTGCATGACTATAACTTCTCTATCTTTTCTAGAAGACATAATTTCATAGCAAATGTCTAGGTTCCTTGGCTAACTATTCCTGTATCCTTTTCCACTATGTTCCCTGAGCACTAAGTACAGGAGTTATGAAGTTTATGTATGTTGGGTCTGGGATACACATGGTCTTTCAATCTCTGCATTATTAAAAATGTTTTTCCCAAACCAGAGCAGACCATAGAGACATTTGTGTCTGCCAGTCTGACTGTCAGGGTACTGAAACAGTTGACCCCAAAGAAATGATGATATTCCCAGGAATCTCCTGATGGACAAACAGTAAACCAGCTGTAGGAAAAGTTTTCTTCAGAAAGGAGGTTTCACACATTTCTAACAACCTATGATTTCAGTTTGAATGATAAGACTGAATGCCACACAGTGATGAGTCAATTGTGAATGAGAGCACACCTGAACTGGAACCACTTAGATGTATATTTTTCTTGCTGTCCCATTTCAATTTTCATCACATGTCAGAATCCAAGACAGACTTGAAAGGTTTATTGGATCTCTTTGTCTCACCAACAAATAAGTCTTCTATTTCTGTTTCCCATTATTAATTTGGCCCTTCCATTATTAACTGGCTTATTGAAGCTTTGTGGCCAGACTGGACCTAGAGCACAACTTGCAACCGCACAGGCTAATAACATGATGGCCAGATGTGGTTTTCTGTAATGGTCTCCATTTGTTGTAAAGGGGAGCCTCTTTGATAAGGGTGAGAGCTACACTCATCTCTGGGTGTACTTATATCTTAGAATGCAGTTTGTTGTCTAAGATTCAAGACTTCACTTGCTCCAAATAGTGAACTAAATTTCTCAAATGAAGCATGATTTTCCTCCTATTAAGTGTGCCTTATATTCAATTATCCTGCTGCTGTTTACTGTTAAGATATCAATGTTACTATTATAGCTTTATGGACATCACACTGTGCTGGTCATTTTTATAGTTTATAGGCATTACACCTGGATAGGACTGGACTATTGCTTTCTTCCCTTACCAGATTCCACAGTAATTTCTTTTTCTATGAAAGGTAGACTAAAAGCAAGAGGCTTTAAGTTTAGATATAGCCCCAGTCCTGTGCCCAAAGTGTTCCAAATCCAGCAATAGGAATTTGCCTTTAATATCTGAAAGATATTCAAGAACACCAGCAATATCTATATATTGTTTTTGTGAGTCACAGGAACTACAGGATTCTTATAGCTGGTACTGGGATTTTGTTAGTTTCTTGTTGTTGTGGCAGTCACTAAGTCCAAAGGCCATAATTACTGTAAGCTATACACTTATTTGTCCCTTCTCTCTATGACTCTTCCCATATTGACCTCTCTCTCTAGATAGAGCAACCTTCCCCATTTTAAGGTTTCATTGAGTGTGAATGCAGTGATACTATCATAATTAGCAAGTTTCTAAGTTGACAGTTACTTGATCACCACAAACAGGAAATGCAGTTAAGGAAAAACTAGCTGTCAGCAAGAGTTGAAACTGTAGCTGAGCAGTGGATATTTGCAAAGATTAGGGAGTTGTTTTTATTGTCTTTTTTATTTCCCAAGTACAATTTGATTACTAGTGTTACTGTATTATAAATACTTGGCACCATGTATTAAAGCCAACGAATGTATATAGCCCACAAGAGTGTAAGGTAGTGAACCTTGAGAGGAAGCCAGGTAAGGTCGAGCTAGGACTTGAAGCCTTGGAGACCCAGAAGTGATGGTAGGAAATTCACCCCATACTATATATTGGAGCCCCTGACTCTATGCACCTGTCAGGTAGCCAAAGCCCCCCCACCCCCAGCAAAAATTGTGACCATCAGTCACATATGGGAAATACCCACAAGTCCCTCCTCATGTAGATGAGGCATCTCAGGCCAAGCTAAGAAGAAACACTTCCTGTCAGACCCATCTCACCGCAAAACTGTATATAAGATCCTATCCAGAAGAAATAAAGTTGTATGAGAATTATTCCATAGTCTGAAAGCATCAGTAGTACAAGAACTGTAACACTGCCTGGGAAGAGATCACTTTCCTGAAGCCTTCGCCACCAGAAACCCCACTCGACTTGCTAGCCAGTTGGTTCAGCTTGGCTTTACTCAGCTCGGTGCAGGCAATGCAATGTCTCAGAGCAGCAGCGGCTGCCAGGGCAGCAGCACCAGAGCAGCAGCAGCAGAGGCAGCAGCACCAGAGTCAGCTAAGGCACTTCCCCATCCCAGCTTGTGCCTTTTCACCTTCTCATGAACCCTCCCACCTGGCCAGGCCAGAGGTTTCCACAAATAGTCTCCAATACACAGTCCTATGCAGGAAGACACTTGGGAGGCTGGACAGATGGCTCAGTGGTTAAGAGCTCGGACTGCTCTTCAGAAGGTCCTGAGTTCAAATCCCAGCAACCACATGGTGGCTCAAAACCATCTGTAATGGGATCTGATGCCCTCTTCTGGAGTGTCTGAAGACAGTTACAGTGTACTTACATATAATAAATAAATCAATCGAAGAAGAAGAAGAAGAAGAAGAAGAAGAAGACGACACTTGGGCTGCCACGCATTAAAGTCAAAGAAGGGAGAAAAGAAAAATGAATAAGGGCTTATAACATTGCAATAGGTAGAAATACTTAGCACACAAGGGAAGGAATCATTCTCACAAAAGATACCTAAGAATAGAAAGATCATTTTATATATGTTGGGTTTTGGGGGAACTTTAAAATGAGACAAAAATGCAGAAAATGTTTAAAAAAAAAAAAACTAGGGAACTCCTGCTTCAGCTTGTGAATGAAGCTAAATGGCTTGCATTCAGGACTAGAAGCGATGATTAGTTTGGACTCCTAATGTTCACAGCCTGTCCATGGCTGGCAAACTACCAATCCATGGAACAGCAGCTGCATATCACTAGCAGCCCTGTCGTCTCACTGAAAAAAGAGGGGTATCAATGTCTAGCAGGTGACAGGAAGCTTGACACCTGGTCATTTATCATTTGAAAATTTTTAACAAACAAAAGGAACTTCAGTAGATGTTTAATTTTAGAACTATTTAGCCGATATATACCATCAGATATCTACCTCCAAAATTTGTAAGATGCTCCCAGAACAGTGACCAGTGCTCTGGAATAATAGCTCCTGTGTCAAGGACACTGTTTTATTATGTTGTAGTAGATAAAGTTTTAAAAATAATTTTATTCTGAATTTTCTCTTACATTTAATATCCCTTCCCACCTCCAGAGTTTGTTTACCTTACCTCTACTCCCAAAGCTACTCCATTATTATCTTCTCCAATGACAGGCTTGTCATTTAGGTTGGAGCTTTTAGTTTAAACCGACTGACCTTAAACGGTTCTCCTTAAACAAGAATTGAAAGCACTTAGATTTACATGAAATATCAGGAATTCATGTTGGAGCCATTGTCAACTTGTGTCCCTGTCTGGGACTTGGCCTACAAAAGATGTGGGACACATATATTAGAAACAACACTTTCAGGATCTTCTGGAAGTGAGGTGCCCAGTTTTCGGAGGAACCGCCAGACTGATTTCCAGAGTGGTTGTACCAATTTGCAACCCCACCAGCAGTGGAGGAGTGTTCCTCTTTCTCCACACCCTCTCCAACACCTGCTGTCTCCTGAATTTTTAATCTTAGCCATTCTGACTGGTGTAAGATGAAATCTTAGGGTTGTTTTGATTTGCATTTCCCTAATGACTAATGAAGTTGAGCATTTTTTAAGATGCTTCTCCGCCATCCGAAGTTCTTCAGGTGAGAATTCTTTGTTTAACTCTGTACCCCATTTTTTAATAGGGTTGTTTGGTTTTCTGGAGTCTAACTTCTTGAGTTCTTTATATATATTGGATATTAGCCCTCTATCTGATGTAGGATTGGTGAAGATCTTTTCCCAATTTGTTGGTTGCCGATTTGTCCTCTTGATGGTGTCCTTTGCCTTACAGAAACTTTGTAATTTTATGAGGTCCCATTTGCCAATTCTTGCTCTTAGAGCATACGCTATTGGTGTTCTGTTCAGAAACTTTCTCCCTGTACCGATGTCCTCAAGGGTCTTCCCCAGTTTCTTTTCTATTAGCTTCAGACTGTCTGGCTTTATGTGGAGGTCCTTGATCCATTTGGATTTGAGCTTAGTACAAGGAGACAAGGATGGATCAATTCGCATTCTTCTGCATGCTGCCCTCCAGTTGAACCAGCACCATTTGTTGAAAAGGCTATCTTAAGACTCCCCACCATGTAATAAGGATACATGTTCTACTATGTTCATAGCAGCCCTATTTATAATTGCCAGATGCTGGAAAGAACCCAGGTATCCCTCAACAGAAGAGTGGATGCAAAAAATGTGGTATATCTACACAATGGAGTACTATTCAGCCATTAGAAACAATGAATTCATGAAATTCTTAGGCAAATGGATGGAGCTAGAGAACATCATACTAAGTGAGGTAACCCAGACTCAAAAGGTGAATCATGGTATGCACTCACTATTAAGTGGATATTAACCTAGAAAACTGGAATACCCAAAACATAATCCACACATCAAATGAGGTACAAGAAGAAAGGAGGAGTGGCCCCTGGTTCTGGAAAGACTCAGTGAAACAGTACTCAGCAAAACCAGAACGGGGAAGTGGGAAGGGGTGGGTGGGAGGACAGGGGAAGAGAAGGGGGCTTATGGGACTTTCGGGGAGTGGGGGGCTAGAAAAGGGGAAGTCATTTGAAATGTAAATAAATTATATCGAATAAAAAAAAGAATATAATTGGGGGATAGGTTTGGATATTTTTGAGTATAGTGGGGATTTTCATCTTTCCTGTGTGTGAGGGCTGAGGATTACATGGATTAGTTGATAGTACTGAATTTTTTTGAAAAAAATCAGATTAAATAATAGGCATATAAATAAATCTTCAATTTTATCAAAAACACTATGTAATCCTCAATTTTATCATACATATGTTGTATGAAAATCTTCAGTTTCTTCAGAAAATATCCCCACTTCATTTTTCATTTATATTCTAAATGCATTTGTATGCCTAGATTTATATCAGTGTTTTTCCAAAAAAAATTTATTTTATAAATTATCCTATATAATCCTCAATTTTGTGATACATATGTTATATGAAAATCTTAGTTTTATCAGAAAATGTTACCACTTCATTTATCGATTATATCCTAAAAGTATTTGTATGCCTATTATTTTATCTGAGTTTTTTTTTCGGAAAAGTTCAATATTGCCAATTGTTCTATGTGCTCCTCGGTTTTCACACATAGGATGGATGGGGGTCTTCATTATGTTCAAGAATATCTAAGCTTATTTTTCAATTATATTCTAAATGAATTTATATGCCTAGAAAAAAAAAAGAAACAACACTTTCTTTGCTTTTATGATTTGCCCCCCCCCCAGGAATATATGAAAAAAAAAATACTAGGGAGAGAACCAGTGGCAACTCAAATTGGTACAACCAGAGACCAACTTTCAAATCAATGAGGCTATAGGGGGTACTTGTAGGAGTCTATGAGAAAGGTTCCTTATAGGTTTTTGCATAACTCAAAAGCTGTTTCACTGAAAACCCCAACTCTAAGGAAAAGACTATATAAATAATATCTCACAGGAAGCCTGTGTGCTCTTGTGGCTTATCTTAGCTACTGTACTATTACTGTGAAGAAAATCCCACAGGGAGCATGACAGTAGGTAGGCAAGCATGCGGCTGGATTAGTAGCTAAGAGATTACATTTTATCAGCAAGTTAAAGGCAGAGAAAGGGAAGGACTGAGGCTGGTGTGAGCTTTTGAAATCTAAAAGTCTGCATACTATTGACACATCTCCTCCAACAAGGCGACCCCTCAGAATTTTTCCTAAATATTCCAATCAGGAGCCAAATATCCAAATACATGAGCCTATGGGGACCATTCTCATTCAAATCACTAATGGGACTACCCTTTTCAAGTGGAAGTAATGTATTAACATAATTGCATTTGAAAATACAATAGCTTTTTACATTGTGTCTATAGAAGACATTCAGGTGAAAGCCTTGCTGAGCTATCAGGCTGTCTTCAGTTGCCTAGACCATTATGAGTGGTAGAACTCTAGGGATAAACAGATATTAAAGAACCGAAAGACTATTATATATTTGTAATATTTCCTTTCTGTTTAAATCTCTAAGATAAAACAAACTGCATCATCTTCCTCCTTTAGGGATAAGTAAATGTACTCTTATTACCTTGGGAAGCAAAAGACCCCCTCCAGCACTGAATAATTCAATTTGAAACTTCCTTTCTAAAGAGGTTTCATCCAAGATGAAACATTTCAATTCAGAATCTGCTGGGTCTTATGATCTCCCATCCAGATTTAATGGTTCAAGTCTGTAATTTCACTGCCCCTTCTTCCTGCTCTCACATTTTTTCACCCCATTTTCCTCAGTGGTTCGCAAACTTAGAAAGGTGTTACAGATGTCCACTAACGGCTGATCATTGAGGTACTATGCCATGAGAGTCTCTTGTTTCCAGGAGCTACACCAGTGGATATCAGTTGCTGTGACACATTATGCATTGCAAAAAGGAAATTTCATTCCTTGGCCAATTGCAACTGACAGCAATAAGGATCAGTGGACATAAATAAAAATGTTTACAATGCATTTTGACAGGCACAAGTAGGATTCTTCAGAAATAGGATCTTAATATCTCATTCTGGCATTCAGCTAACAGCAGCAGCAGCATAGCCTTTCTGGCTTAAGCAGCCTCAGGGCCCTCCCTGAACTAAAGGCTCCATAGAGGAAACAGAATTTTCACTTAGTAACCTGTGGTCTTTGGGAGTATCCTTTTCCACCAATCTATGGTGTCTTTTTTCAGTTACTGTATTAATAACCTATTCCTTGTTTCAATTAAGCCAGTCTCAGTAGGGTAGCAGTAAAATACATGGAAGTACCACCTCATCCAGTAGCCTTCAGACAAATTCTGTAAATAAGTGTCTGTTAAATGACTACATCTGTTACTCTTAGTTTTCTCTAGGGAAACTTGTTTCCCTATGTTGTTGTTTGGGAACGTTGGTGATGGCTTTATCTGCTGCTGACTTTCATGGAAATGATTGTAAGATGCTTCTGACAATATTCAAACAGGTGAAGGACACACTGTGATAATTCACACAATGAGGAATCTGACAGGCATAGACCTTATATATTTTATTTTCTAGCATCTATGGCACAAGTTAACCTGTATATATGTTTTGCCATAACACCTTTTATATTTATAACATAAAAACCTCATAACAATTCCCCAAAGCTACAATAAAACACAGACTTCACATGACTGGGAAACATGTAAGATATCATAGTAGTCTACAGCAATATTGGCAGGATTATGTATTTTCCAACTAATTACCCATCCTGTGCTTTGAATTTATATGAACTTTTAGGTAAGCAGCCTTTAGGGTAATTGATGGCCTGTATTCTAGCATCTATGTAATAAAACCACTTTACAAAAGTCAGGTAGAATAACAAATAAAGGTCCTGGGCCACTATCCTATGACAAACAGCAAAACTCTACAAATATCTTTGGAGGAATACTGTGAATGTCCACTGTTGATCATTCTAAGTGAAAGAAAGTTTTCCCTTGGATTTTAGCAGCTAAGCAATCATGAAAACTGCATTAGAAAGTCTAATACAATATAATATAACTTGAATCATAGCAGCCAAAAGGATAGTATTGAGCACAGTGGCACGGATGTGGCAACTATATTATTTAGATATTTATAATTCATGGCCACTCTTCAGGAGCCATCTGGCTTTTTCATACTGGGCTGTTGAAATGCTTTGGGCTAGGCAAATAAACTTTAACTTTTATAACTGCTCTTTTTAATTTTGCAGAGTTCCCAGGCAATGTATATTGCTTACTATTTGCTGTTTTACTCAGTGTAAGCAACTTCACAAATTTAAATTTCCCCCACCTACACAAGAATGTCTTCAGAGTTTGCACCCTTAAGAACATACTGCATGTGCCAACACAATACCTCCACCCCCAGAATGTTCTCTAAAAATGTAGAATTGCATACTGTTGGGCAGGGATAAACTTGAAGATAATGTTTGGTCATTTTTACTTTCACTAGCTTATCCTCATATCTCTCTCGGATTCTCATTACCATGATGCTTTTGGGTCTTGCAATGGATAAATACACTCATCTCCAGTATCCACTGAAGCCCAAGTGTTTTCTGTATTAATAGCAGAGCATTGAAGCTGAAATTCAAATTTTACCCTTTAGCCTCATGTCCTACTTGGAAGAAATCTTTGACTTTCCATCAGAGAGGTACCTTGGGTGATTCCCACCACCTCCATAGTTGTATGTACAGGGATAATTATCTATACCTACTTCCCTGTCTTCCATTCATTTAAATCCTTTTGTGAACTGCTACTCAGGCTCTAAAGTTTTTTCAAAACCTCATAATTATAGGAATTGCCTTTCTGTTTTTTCCCTAAAAACTCCCAGTTCAACATAAATTTTATTGCATTTATTTAGATGTAACTTGAACAGGACTTATTACATTTTCCTTTTTGCTGCTTGTGTCTTCCTGAATGATTGTGCAGCTTACAGATGTGACTTACGTACTAGTCTTCTTTTTTTTTTTTTATTTATTTTCTATATTCTTTGTTTACATTCTAAAAGCTTTCCCCTTTCCCAGTCCCCTCCATATACCCCATAAGTCCTCTTCTCTCCATCCATTCTCCTATCTTTCCCCCTCCCTTTTCTCTGTCCTGGTACTCCCCTACAATGCTGGATCAAGCCTTTCCAGGATTAGGGCCCTCTTCTTACTTCTTCATGGGAATAATTTGATATGCTAACTGTATCTTCAGTATTTAGAGCTTCAGTGCTAATTAATAGCCACTTATCAATGATTTCATTCCATGTGTATTCTTTTGTGATTGCGTTACCTCGCTTAGGATGATATTTTCCAGTTCCATCCATTTGCCTAAAAAAATCATGAATTCATTGTTTTTAATTGCTGAATAGTACTCCATTGTGTAAATATACCACATTTTCTGTATCCATTCCTCCACTGAGTGATATCTGGGTTCTTTCCAGATTCTGGCCATTATAAATAAAGCTGCTATGAACATAGTGGAGCATGTGTCCTTATTGCATGCTGGGGAATCCTCTGGGTATATGCCCAGGAGAGGTATAACAGAGTCCTCCAGAAGTATCATGTCCACCAGACTGATTTACAGAGTGGTTGTACCATCTTACAATACCACCAGCAGTAAAGGAGTGTTCATCCTGCTCCACATCCTTGCCAACACCTGCTGTCTCTTGAGTTTTTAACCTTAGCCATTCTGACTGGTGTGAGGTGAAATCTCAGGGTTATTTTGATTTGCATTTCCCTAGTGGCTAATGATATTGAGCATTTCTTAAGGTGCTTCTCATCTATCAGAATTTCTTCAGGTGAAAATTCTTTGTTTAGGTTTGTACCCCATTTTTTAATAGGGTTATTTGGTTCCCTGAGGTCTAACTTCTTGAGTTCTTTGTATATATTGGATATTATCCCTCTATCAGATGTAGGGTTGGTGAAGATCTTTTCCCAATTTGAAGGTGGCTCTTTTGTCCTTTTGATGGTATCCTTTGCCTTACAGAAACTGTAATTTTATGAGATCCCATTTGTCAATTCTTGATCTTAGAGCATAAGCTATTGGTGTTCTGTTCAGGAACTTTTCCCCTGTGCCTATGTCCTCAAGGGTTTTCCCCAGTTACTTTTCTATTAGTTTCAGTGTGTCTGGTTTTATGTGGAGGGCCTTGATCCACTTGGAGTTGAGCTTAGTACAAGGAGATAAGGATGGATCAATTCACATTCTCCTGCATGCTGACTTCCAGTTGAACCAGCACCATTTGTTGAAAAGGCTATCTTTTTTTCCACTGGATGTTTTCAGCTACTTTGTTGAAGATCAAGTGACCATAGGTGTGGATTCATTTCTGGGTCTTCAATTCTATTCCACTGGTCCACTTGCCTGTCCCTGTGCAAATACCATGCAGTTTTTAACACTATCGCTCTGAAGTATTGCTTGAGGTCTGGGATACCAATTCTCCCAGAAGTTCTTTTACTGTTGAGAATAGTTTTAGCTACCTTGGTTTTTTTGTTATTCCAGATAAATTTGAGAATTGCTTTTCCTAACTCTGTTGGAAACTGAGTTGGGATTTTGATGAGGATTGTATTGAATCTGTATATTGCTTTTCGCAACATGGCCATTTTAACTATATTAATCCTGCCAATCCATGAGCATGGCAGATTTTTCCATTTTCTGAGGTCTTCTTCGATTTCCTTCTTCAGAGACCTGAAGTTCTTGTCATAAAGATCTTTCACTTGTTTGGTTAGAGTCACACCATGATACTTTATATTGTTTGTGGCTATTGTAAAGGGTGTCATTTCCCTAACTTCTTTTTCAGCCTGATTATCCTTTGAGAATAGGAAGGCAACTGATTTACTTGAGTTGATTTTATAACCTGCCACTTTGCTGAAGTAGTTTATCAGCTGTAGGAATTCTCTGGTGGAGTTTTTTTTTTTTTTTTTTTTTTTTTTTTGGTCACTTAAGTATACTATCATATCATCTGCAAATAGTGATAATTTTACTTCTTCCTTTCCAAATTGTATCCTTTTGCTTTCCTTATGTTGTCTAATTTCTCTAGCTAGAACTTCAAGTACTATATTGAAAAGATATGGAGAGAGAGGGCAGCCTTGTCTAGTCCCTGATTTTAGTGGGATTGCTTCAAGCTTTTCTCCATTTAGTTTGATGTTGGCTAATTGTTTGCTGTGCATTGCTTTAACTATGTTTAGTTATGGGCCTTGAATTCCTGTTCTTTCCAAGACTTTTAGCATGAAAGGATGCTGAATTTTGTCAAATGCTTTTTCAGCATCTAATGAAATGATCATATTTTTTTTTCTCTGAGTTTGATTATGTAGTGGATTGCACTGATGGATTTCCTCATATTGAACCATTTCTGCATCCCTGGGATGAAGCTCACTTGATCTTGGTGGATGATCATTTTGATGTGCTCTTTGATTCAGTTGGCAAGAATTTTATTGAGTAATTTTGCATCGATTTCATAAGGGAAATTGACCTGAAGTTCTCTTTCTTTGTTGGATCTTTGTGTGGTTTTGGTATCAGTGCAATTGTGGTTTCATAGAATGAGTTGAGTAGTGTTCCTTCTGTTTCTTTTTTTTTTTAATTTTTTTTATTCGATATAATTTATTTACATTTCAAATTATTTCCCCTTTTCTAGCCCCGCCACTTCTAGAAAGTCCCATAAGCCCCCGTCTCTTCCCCTGTCCTCCCACCCACCCCTTCCCACTTCCCCATTCTGGTTTTGCCAAATACTGTTTCACTGAGTCTTTCCAGAACCAGGGGCCACTCCTCCTTTCTTCTTGTACCTCATTTGATGAGTGGATTATGTTTTGGGTATTCCAGTATTCTAGGTTAATAACCACTTATTAGTGAGTGCATACCATGATTCACCTTTTGAGTCTGGGTTACCTCACTTAGTATGATGTTCTCTAGCTCCATCCATTTGCCTAAGAATTTCATGAATTCATTGTTTCTAATGGCTGAATAGTACTCCATTGTGTAGATATACCACATTTTTTGCATCCACTCTTCTGTTGAGGGATACCTGGGTTCTTTCCAGCATCTGGCAATTATAAATAGGGCTGCTATGAACATAGTAGAGCATGTATCCTTATTACATGGTGGGGAATCCTCTGGATATATGCCCAGGAGTGGTATAGCAGGATCTTCTGGAAATGAGGTGCCCAGTTTTCGGGGCAACCGCCAGACTGATTTCCAGAGTGGTTGTACCAATTTGCAACCCCACCAGCAGTGGAGGAGTGTTCCTCTTTCTCCACACCCTCTCCAATACCTGCTGTCTCCTGAATTTTTAATCTTAGCCATTCTGACTGGTGTAAGATGAAATCTTAGGGTTGTTTTGATTTGCATTTCCCTAATGACTAATGAAGTTGAGCATTTTTTAAGATGCTTCTCCGCCATCCGAAGTTCTTCAGGTGAGAATTCTTTGTTTAACTCTGTACCCCATTTTTTAATAGGGTTGTTTGGTTTTCTGGAGTCGAACTTCTTGAGTTCTTTATATATATTGGATATTAGCCCTCTATCTGATGTAGGATTGGTGAAGATCTTTTCCCAATTTGTTGGTTGCCGATCTGTCCTCTTGATGGTGTCCTTTGCCTTACAGAAACTCTGTAACCTTATGAGGTCCCATTTGTCAATTCTTGCTCTTAGAGGATACGCTATTGGTGCTCTGTTCAGAAACTTTCTCCCTGTACCAATGTCCTCAAGGGTCTTCCCCAGTTTCTTTTCTATTAACTTCAGAGTGTCTGGCTTTATGTGGAGGTCCTTGATCCATTTGGATTTGTGCTTAGTGCAAGGAGACAAGGATGGATCAATTCGCATTCTTCTGCATGCTGACCTCCAGTTGAACCAGCACCATTTGTTGAAAAGGCTATCTTTTTTCCATTGGATGTTCTCAGCCTCTTTGTCGAGGATCAGGTGGCCATAGGTATGTGGGTTCATTTCTGGATCTTCAATCCTGTTCCATTGATCCTCCTGCCTGTCACTGTACCAATACCATGCAGTTTTTAACACTATTGCTCTGTAGTATTGCTTGAGGTCAGGGATACTGATTCCCCCAGATTTTCTTTTGTTGCTGAGAATAGTTTTAGCTATCCTGGGTTTTTTGTTGTTCCAGATGAATTTGATAATTGCTCTTTCTACTCTGTGAAGAATTGAGTTGGGATTTTGATGGGTATTGCATTGAATCTGTATATTGCTTTTGGCAAAATGGCCATTTTAACTATATTGATTCTACCGATCCATGAGCATGGGAGGTTTTCCCATTTTTTGAGGTCTTCTTCCATTTCCTTCTTCAGAGTCTTGAAGTTCTTGTCATACAGATCTTTCACATGTTTGGTAAGAGTCACCCCAAGATACTTTATACTGTTTGTGGCTATTGTGAAGGGGGTCATTTCCCTAATTTCTTTCTCAGCCTGCTTATCCTTTGAGTATAGGAAGGCCACTGATTTGCTTGAGTTGATTTTATAACCTGCCACTTTGCTGAAGTTGTTTATCAGCTGTAGGAGCTCTCTAGTGGAGTTTTTTGGGTCACGTAGGTAGACTATCATATCGTCTGCAAATAATGATAGTTTGACTTCTTCCTTTCCAATTTGTATCCCTTTGACCTCCTTATGTTGTCGAATTGCCCGAGCTAGTACCTCAAGTACAATATTGAAAAGATAAGGAGAAAGGGGGCAGCCTTGTCTGGTCCCTGATTTCAGTGGGATTGCTTCAAGTTTCTCTCCGTTTAGTTTGATGCTGGCTACCGGTTTGCTGTATATTGCTTTTACTATGTTTACGTATGGGCCTTGAATTCCTGTTCTCTCCAAGACTTTAAGCATGAAAGGATGCTGAATTTTGTCAAATGCTTTTTCAGCATCCAGTGAAATGACCATGTGGTTTTGTTCTTTGGGTTTGTTTATGTAGTGGATTGCATTGATGGATTTCCATATTTAACCAACCCTGCATTCCCAGGATAAAGCCTACTTGATCATGGTGGATGATCGTTTTGATGTGTTCTTGGATTCGGTTGGCAAGAATTTTATTGAGTATTTTTGCATCGATGTTCATAAGGGAAATTGGTCTGAAGTTCTCTTTCTTTGTTGGATCTTTGTGTGGCTTTGGTATCAGCATAATTGTGGCTTTGTAGAAGGAATTGGGTAGTGTTCCTTCTGTTTCTATTTTGTGGAATAGTTTGAAGAGTATTGGTGTTAACTCTTCTTTGAAGGTCTGGTAGAATTCTGCACTGAAGCCATCTGGTCCCAAGCTTTTCTTGGTTGGGAGACTTTGTATGACCCATTTTATTTCTTTAGGGGTTATAGGACTGTTCAGATGATCTATTTAATCCTGATTTAATTTTGTTGTTTGGTATCTGTCTAGGAAATTGTCCATTTCCTCGACATTCTCCAGTTGTGTTGATATAGGCTTTGGTAGTAAAATCTGATAATTTTTTTAATTTCCTCAGTTTCTGTTGTTATATTTCCCTTTTCTTTTCTAATTTTGTTAATCTGGATACTGTCTTTGTGCCCTTTGGTCAGTCTGGCTAAGGGTTGATCTATTTTGGTGATTTTCTCAAAGAACCAGCTCCTGGTTCTGTTGATTCTTTGTATGTTTCTCTTATAGTTTCTACTTGATTGATTTCAGCACTGAGTTTGATGATTTCCTGCCTTCTATTCCTCCTGAGCTTTAAGGTGTGTCTTTAAGCTGCTAGTGTATGCTCTATCCATTTTCTTTTTGGAGGCACTCAGGGCTATGTGTTTTCCTCTTTGCACTTTCATTGTGTCCCATAGATTTGGGTATGTTGTGTCTTCATTTTTATTAAATTCTAAAAAGTCTTTGATTTCTTTCTTTATTTCTTCCTTGACCAAGGTATCATTGAGTAGAGTATTGTTCAGTTTTCATGTGTATGTGGGCTTTCTGTTGTTTTTGTTGCTATTGAAGACCACTTTTCCTCCATAGTGATCTGATAGGAGGTATGGGTTTTATTTTGATCTTTTTATATTTGTTGAGGTCTGTCTTGTGACCAATTATATAATTGATTTTGGAGAATGTACCACGAGGTGCTGAGAAAAAGATATATTCTTTTGCTTTAGGGTGAAATGTTCAATATACCTCTTAACTCTAATTGGTACAAAGCTTCAATTAGTTTCACTGTGTCCCTGTTTAGTTTCTGTTTTCCTTATCTGTCCATTGAGGAGAGTGCAGTGTTGAAGTCACCCACAATTGTGTTAGGTGCAATGTGTGCTTTGAGCTTTAGGAAAGTTTCTTTTATGAATGAGGGTGCCTTTGCATTTGGAGCATAGATGTTCAGGATTGAGAGTTTTTCTTGGTGTGTTTTTGCTTTGACCAGCATGAAGTGTCCCTCAGTGTCTCTTTTGATGACTTTAGGTTGAAAGTCAATTTTATCTGATATTAGAATGGCTACTCTGGCTTGTTTCCTGAGACCATTTGCTTGTAAAATTCTCTTCCAGCTTTTTACTCTAAGGTAGTGTTTGAATTTGCCACTCATGTGTGTTTCCTGTATGCAGCAAAATGTAGGATCCTGTTTACATATCCAGTCCATTAGTCTATGTCTTTTTATTGGGGCATTGAGTCCATTGATGTTAAGAGATATTAAGGAATAGTGATTATTAATTCCTGTCATTTTTGATGTTATCTTTTATATTTGATTGGTTATCCTCTTTTGGGTTTGATGAAAGAAGGTTACTATCTTGCTTTTTCCAGGGTGAAGTTTCCCTCCTTGTATTGCTGTTTTCCTCCTATTATCCTTTGTAGGGCTGGGTTTGTGGTAAGATATTGGGTGAAATTTGTTTTGTCATGTAATATCTTGGTTTCTCCATCTATGGTGATTGAGAGATTTTCTGGGCATAGTAGTTTTGGCTGGCATTTGTGTTCTCTTAGAGTCTGCATGAGATCTGCCCAGGATCTTTTAGCTTTCATAGTCTCTGGTGAGAAGTCTGGTGTGATTCTGATAGGTGTGATTTTTATATGTTACTTGGCCTCTTTTTCTTACTGCCTTTAATATTCTTTCTTTGTTTAGTACATTTGGGGTTTTGATTATTATGTGACAGGATGTATTTCTGTTCTGGTCCAGTCTGTTTGGAGTTCTATAGACTTCTTGTATATTCATGGGCATCTCTCCCTTTAGATTAGGGAAGTTTTCTTACATAATTTTATTGAAGATATTTGCTGGACCTTTAAGTTGTAAATCTTCATTCTCATCTATGTCTATAATCCTTAGGTTTGGTCTTCTCATTTTTCCTGGATTTCCTGAATGTTTTGGATCACAAACTTTTTGCATTTTCCATTTTCTTTGACAGTTGAGTCCATGGTTTCTATGGTATCTTTGGCATCTGAGATTCTTTCTTCTATCTCTTGTATTCTGTTGTTGATATTTGCATCTATGGTCCCTGATTTCTTCCTAAGGTTTTCGATCTCCAAAGTTGTCTCCCTTTGCGATTTCTTAGTTGTTTCTACTTCTGTTTTTAGATCCTGGATGTTTTTGCTCAGTTCCTTCACTTGCTTGTTTGTGTTTTCCTGTAATTCTTTGAGAAATTTTTGTGTTTCTTCTTTCATGACTTCTGCCTGTTGATCAAAGGTCTCCTGTATTTTTTTAAGTGATTTTTGCATTTCCTCCTTATTGGCTACTATCGTTTGACCCATATTCTCCTGAATTTCTTTAAGTGATTTTGTGTTTCCCTTGTAAGAGCTTCTACCTTTTGATCATTTTTCTCCTCAATTTCTTTAAGAGATTTATTTATGTCCATCATGTGTTCTTGTTACAGCATCATGACCAGTGATTTTATATCCAAATCTTGCTTTTCTGGTGGGTTGTGGTATGCAGGACTTGCTGTTAACGGAAAATTGGGTTCAGATGCTGCCATATTGCCTTGATTTCTGTTAGTAATGTTCCTATGTTTGCCTTTTGCCATCTAGATCTCATTGGTGTTAGTTGGTCTTGTTGTCAATGCAGGACTCACCAGTGCTAGATGCCTCCCTGCAGCTGGCCTCCAGATGCACCGCTGGCCCTCTACACTGCTTGGGGATGGGGCGCGTGGCGCAGGCTGCTCCCCGTCTAGAGGTGGCGACTGGAAGGCTCCAGCCAGAGGCCTCCAGATGGATCCTCTACTCTGCTGGGCCAGAGGGACTCACTGGAGCAAGCTGCCTCCCTGTGGCCAGCCTCCAGATGCACTGCTGGCCCTCTGGACTGCTCGGGGATGGAGTGCATGGCCCTGGCTGCTCCTGACCCCTATCCAAATATTTCTAATCTATCCAAAACACCAGAAATATGTCTGAAGCTATATGGATATCCATGTCTCTCCCTTTCCTCTGCCCACCTCATTCACCGAGCCTCTCTCTTCTCCACTCATTTCTCTTAGCTCCTCCACCTCTTCTCTCCCCTCCAATCACTGGCCTCTCATTGCCTCAATGTGAATGGATTGGAAATACCTTGCAACATTTCACCCTTTCTGTTTAATTAAAAAAAAAACTTTCTCTCCAAAATTAAATTGAGCACAACTATTACCATTTTGAAAATTATAAAGTACAAGATAGACCTACTACCCAGTCCATCATCTCTGTTAATCAAACAGAACCTCTATCATCTATTCTGTCTTAAAAGAATATAACAATTAACACCTGACTCATGTCTTGGCTATAATTTTTTTTGTTATCTGAAAAACATCTATTTAAATCTTTGTCAGCTTTCTCAATGTTAAACAGCTTAGGCTGGCTATGGCACTAACAGTCTACAACCCTGTCAGAATTCCAATAGTGACCTATAATAACTGAAAATAAGTAGGAAGCTTAACACAGCTTTCAATACTTAGCCAAATGACAGAAACTGTTGAAAACCTGGACAGTTCTTCTCCTTAACTGTTGGAGCATCGGATTTCAGCCTCCTGGCCCAGGGTCATCTGCCAGACTTAGAGAACAGGACTCAAGGACTAGCCTCCCCCCCCCCACACACAGAAAAATCAAGCTATCCCAACCTGTAAAAGTGTCCTTTTTCTGGACAGAATTTTGTCTGTAGAGGAAGAGAGGCAATCTTTGCCTTGTGGCTGTCTGGCCACAGAAATTCCCAGATATTCAAATTCTTCTTTGAATCCAAGACAGGGAAGCTGTCAGGAGCAGACTAGTCTCACCAACAAGAGTGTAAGTAACATTAAACATCACATTCTGTGTATTTCTGACATTTTGAAAACCAACTACCTATGTAAAGTAATGTGGACTGTTGTCTGCTAACTACTTTCAGCTGTTTTTGATTAAAACCTTGAAAACACCCCAACAATAAACTCAGAGCCTTATATTTCTATTTGGCCCTAAACTCACAGGCTTAAGCATCTTAGATCTGTTATAATAACAGGAAAGAAGGACTGGGTCTAAACCCTGTACTTTCAAATTTTTCTGTTATAATAACAGAAAAGAAGGACTGGGTCTAAACCTTGTACTTTCAAATTTTTAGTATCAATAGAAGAAATTTATACCAAAGAAAACCTTGATTTTGTATCAAAATAAATTCTGTACTAAATAAGAACTTATGACTTGAACTTAATAGCAATTATAAAAATTTTTGCCAAATGAAATTGTGTCTATATTGTCAATTCTATTTGCTCCCTATTCCAAGTATGACCATTTCTATATTGCCTAGAAAGAGAATTTGATAATAATAATAATAATAACCCTCTCCAGCCCCAAATCGCAGGGAAGAGGGCGATGACTCTTCATGCTTTTCATGGCCACTATGCCTCAAGATCTCCATGTCAAAATCCAGGTCAGAAGTCTGAGTCTTCCAGCCTCAAGATCTAGATCACAAGTGTGCCCTTCATTTCTAGAATGTAGTTTATTCTAGATATAGTCAAGTTCACAATCAGGAATAGGCATTACATATGTTTCCACTCATTCTTTTTCTGATCTTATACAAGTACTTTTTTACTACTTATTAAAAAAAATGTTTTCCAATTTTCTTCTCTAAGCTTTCTACAACTGAAGTAAAGATCTACTATGCCTTACTAATCTTTGAAATATGACCTACTAGTATTAGATACATGATTCATGGACAGACTTTAGGGTATTTCACATAGGGAAGCCAAACCCTAGAGGGTGTTGACTTTTTTGTTCTGCAAATGCTCTATCAACTTCTTATCAAGAAGCTGGGTGGTACTGCAAAATACTTTTGTCTAAGCACAGTTTCAGCCATCATGATACTCTTTAGCATAATCTCTTATTTTTTCATAATTCTCTGCATTTTTTCTCTGGATGGCTGCATCATCATAAAGAAGGACCCAAAACTGAGAGGTAGAAAGAGATGAAAGCAATGAATCTGATTTTTGTCAGTCCAGAAAAAAAAGGTCCTGCTATATATCAAATTTCTTGGCCTATACTTTAAGAAAAATACAGACCTGAAATTAGCTATTCTTTGTAAAATACATCATCTTTCCCAAGAGTTACATGTTTCTACCTAGAGAAAATGGGAACATTATAGTTTCTAAGACTAATTATGGTTTTCCTACTACTTTCAAAATAAAACAGTCTTCTTCCCATGATTCTTGGTTCAGTCAGCACCCTCTTCTCATTACGTTAATGGATAGACTTAAATAACAGATGTTTGATGATCCCTCCAGGTTCTCAAGAGTTAAATGTTCTGTTGTTTTCTAAAAAGGCATCAAGTGAAATAAAATCTCTGCTGAAAGAGATTTAGAGATAGAATGAAATAGCAAACTCTTCCTATTTAATGAAAAGCAAAAAAATTTCTCTATGACAGCATAGATTAAACATAACTATTGTATTTGACACACATTTAAAAGGCATTTTTCCATCAAAATGAAAAAGTATACTTGAAGTGGCTTCTCAATCTCACTCAAATGTTCCTAAAAAAAAAAAATACAGGGGTTTGAGAGATGATTCAGCAGTTAAGAACATTGGATGCTTTTCCAAGGGTTATGAGCTCAGTTCATAGCAATCACATGGTGGCTCTCAACCATCTGTAATAGGATGTAATATCCTCTTCTGGTGTGTCAGTGACAACATACCCATATACATTAAATAAATTTAAAAAAGAGAGAGAGAGAAGAAAAGCATAGGATATGAATTTCTGAGGATTCTATAGTTTCTCACTTTAAATAGGTTGGGTATAAATATGAAACAGATTTTTGAGCACATGGAAGTAGATTTTAATGAAATCAGTGTGTTCTCATACAAGCTGACTCCACAGTCATCCAGGATAGAAATCATACTCTGTGCCTGCTCCTTTGCCTTCTCATAAGGCCCAGGATGGCTAACAAGACTCAATACACAGACATTATAGACAATATGCCATATTGAAGGGTCCAAAATGGATGCTAGAGACTAAATGCTTTCTATGACCTCACAACATAGTCTGGAATTAGGATTGAGTCTCTTCTCTCTCCTGATGTCACATTATGATCTAGGATACAGTCTTGGTGATCTTCTTATATTTTGTCATTATGTGAGATATGGGCTGGAGTTTTCATGATCTTATTAATCTCATATCATGATCCTACTTGAAGGGTGGAGTTTTCTGGCTCTTGCTAAGATGAAAATCTAGGATGGGGATAAAGCCTTAGCCAGCAGGTTCACCTACCTTATAAAGTTCAATCTTCTAAACCCACTCTTGTTGAATAATATTTTCATTTCTATTTCCTATCACTAGATGACTAAATTGGGATACTTCATCATATGCCCAATAATAGTTTTCATTTGTGAAACGGCAAATTCCTTTACAGTTAATGTCTCATACTTTCATACTTATCAGCTACTTAGTTATTTTGAAATATAGTCATGGAATAATGGAGGATAAATGATTCTTTCATTCTCCTTAGAAGTTGTAACTAAAAGAAATTAATTTCTGAAAGTTACCAGTGAGTTACTTTGGGTACATTGAAAGCATAATGTTTATTTTAGTCACATATTTGCACATATTCTTTAGCATATGTTCTTTAGCAGAAATTTAAATTTTGTTTTTTATTGATTTGCTTTAAGACAATTATCTTCTATATTGTTTGCAAATGGATTCTTCCAGTCTATGCCCTGTCTTTTCATATATATCATATATGCTTGACTGCTCTTTATCCCACTAAGTTTTCTTCTAGTGTTTTTTTGTTTGTTTGTTTTTCATTGCTGTTATTGTTTGCTTCCTTTTGTTTGCTTGGTCCTATTTCATGCATGTTTGTTGTGCTTTCCATTTGACTTTATGTCCTTTGCTAATACATTTTCATATGTTGCACTTTTCCTTATTCATACATTAAAAACTAACCCTCTACAAAATGCAAAATTGTCTTTGAACATGTAGCTTTGATAACTTCAACTACTAGTTCCCCTAATTTCTTATAGTTTTACAATTTCATCATAGATACTTGTCTTCTCTGTTCTTCCTTTAGATACTACTTGATTCTCTATCTTACCTAATTATATTGGCTTAAAACTACACTTTGAGTATTAATAGAAGACATCTTTGCTTTTTTCCTCATTTTTAAAATTTTTTATTTTATATTTTCTGTGTATTCATGTTTTGCCTGAATGTATGTGTGTTCATCATTTGTGTGCTTGGTGTCTATTGAGATCAGATGGGCCAACTGTATTACTGCGGAAAATGTCATAATCATTTTTGTTATGTTTTCAGTATCATTTTGGCTAAACTATGGTTTAATTTTTGGCAATTGTTTGTGAAAAATATTGACCTGAAATATATACTGCCCTCTGTATTTGGAGGCAAAGAGATAATGGTGCTGGGTATCAAAATGATGGTAGACTTATAGAGTAAGAAGTTCCTCTTCTTCCTAACTTTTCTGTAAAAGGTTGTATGCAAAGCCATAATTTCTTCATTACACAATTGGGAAAGTTCTCCAGTAAAGTCATCTCAGCTGCTGACAGTTCCTATGCTGCTATTAAAAGTGGATGATCCTTAGCAGATTTGTGCTATCCATAATATTTCTGTCCACGTGAAAGTATTTTGGTAACTGTGTCTTTCAGAAAAGTTGTGCCTCAAACTTGATTTCCCCATAACTGAAAAAACCCTCTGAAGACTTGCTTTTTTTTTTATGAAATAGTATTGACACTTCTGAGAATAGGAACTATGCAGTCCCTTTCTGAGCTCTGAGGATTTCTCTCCTTGAGTCCTGTAGAAAATATTGTTCGAATGACTTTTATTAGTTTCTCCATACATATTTGCTAACTGGAATCCAGCTGAAGGCTCTACCTCAGTGGATTAGGACTTGCTGCCTCTGTAGTTAACAGATCCTTGCTTTCTATCCAGAAATCTCACTCTATATATAGTGATACTGAGAAACAGAGGACGTATCTTGTTTCTCATCTCTTAAAGTTATTTCTCTTTGAGATTAGAAGGCTTGAAATTTTTATCTTTGGCACTTTCATTTATTTTTAATTTTTTCACTTGAATGAGTAAATAGAATTCATTCTGCTTCATCGTGGTTAGCAGAACATGTTCAATGCTGAATATATTTAAGATAGAAGGGTTACTTGTATTTCTTTCAATAAAAATATTCTCTCTCACTTAAGTCACACTCTGTTACTCTGTTCTGAATTGATCAACTTAATAAAACACTTATTTTAGCTCCAGCTTGAAATTTGCTAATCATAGGCCAATCTGTTGCTCTGGGACCTGATAGAGAAAGAATGGGGAAGGGGTATGGTTCTTCTAGGCTCTTTAATGGCATAAACCCTACTGACTGCAAGGCCTCCTACTCAACCTAAACTCTGAAAGTTCCTACCATGTTCCAATTGTGGCCAAAATGCTTTCAGCATATGGACCTTTGGAGAACAGTTAAGAGTCAAACTACAAGAGACATCATCATATAAATATACTGCTTTCAGTTATGTACACTTTCATCTTTTGTTCCCATTCTGCACATGTTTACAATTAGCAGCAAAATATATCTTGTTGGAATTCATTTATTTCTACTGATGAATTTTCATGGTACCCCTATAGATTACAGGATACTGCATGAATTCTATTTCAACTTGACACAAGCTATAGTCATCTGAGAAGCAGGAACCACAATTGAGAAATGTATCCACAAGATTATGCTGAGGGAAGTATATAGAGTATTTCCTTAATTAGTGCTGGATGGAGGAAAGCCCAGTCCACTGCACACTGAGGCTACCCTTGGGATGGTGGTCCTGGTTTCTATCTGGCAGGATATTGAAAAAGTCATAAGAAAGAAGTCATATGCAGCTCTCCTCCATAGTCTTTGTATCAGCTCCTGCCTCCAAGTTCCTTCCTTGTTTATGTTCCTTTCCTTACCTCACTCATGAATGAACAGTGATATGAAATTACAAGCTAAGTAAACCCTTTCCTTCCCTCAACTTGCTTTGCCATGATGTTTCCTCACAACAATGGTAACCCTAAGGCAGATATCATCTGTGGTGTAGGTAAGAGGTAGGACAAGAGGAAAAGCAGGTATAAACATTAATTCTGCATATTTCTAAACTCACATACTGTTTACGTGTATAGATTTTATATATTTCCAAGATAGGACATCATCTCCTTTCTTAGCAATCTCTGTGTTGTTACTGCTTAACCTGTAATTCATCCATTTCTTGGTGTTTCTTTAACGTCTGGCCAAAGGAACAACTCTATATTTGTTTGAATTGAAAAGTAGAATATTTGGAATCAGACCCCCAAGTCCTTGTTTTCACTGGATCCTCAACTAATGTTGCTTTTTATTTGACAAAGTTTGAAATGATCATTTTGGGTAAACAATTTATACTTCTTACAAATATATCGATAAGGCAGTTCTTTTCATCCTTGTGAATATTTTAAAGTACCTTTTTATATTGTTTACAATATATATTAAATATTCCTTTCATTATTGTATTTTTCATATGTTAGGTCTAGTCACATTTTCATAATCACTATAAACATAGAAGTATGTACATATAAACATAGGCGCTTGATAATGAGAGCATATGTATATAATATGAAAGTGAACTTTCCATTTTACTGAGAAATTTTAGAAAGAACTCAATTTTATATTATACATTATATTGATAAAAGTATTTCTATGCACAACTATTTCAAAATATTATCCCCTACATCTTTAGGAGATAGGATTCATTATAATGAGTATGAGACAGCTAACTTGGAATTTCGCTTACAACATAATTTTTATATATATATACCATTATTGGAATTGTATGAATGTTAATACAGACTTACCTTCCATCAATCCAAATGAGAAATCTTTTAAAATTGGTGAGGTGGGTATTATATGAAGCTTCAAATATGACATGAAGACATTAATTTATATTGGTCATATTAACATTGTCAAAATTTTTCTTTATGCTGATTTTAATAATATTTCCAAAGCTAATCTTTTGAAACCATAGTATTTGAAAATGTATTGAACATATTTATTTATGGTTATAGTTAGAAAAAAACTGAAAACTCAATTTGCTTTGATCTTACTTGTTCTTTTAAAGATACCATAAGAGAAGATTTGCTCTCTAGTAAGAAATTAAGCTATGATGAAAAGTCACCATCTGGTAAATGATACCTCCTTTATTGTTACTATGTAAGTTCTACCTCTGAGAGTAACCTGGCAGGCAATGTGATTCATTTTCTGAAAAGAAAAATCGTATAGTTAATGCAGAAACTAAAGTGTATCTGAAATTGAGCAAGAATCCTCATAGTTTTATGAAATGGTCAAGGATAACTTAGAAATGAAAGCCTAATCAAATACTTATGGTTAATGCCCTCATTTTCCAAGAAGTTATACCTCCACTGTTTAGTTCAAAATGTTTCTTCCAATTATACAGGTTCTTTTAATGTCAGTGACAGCATAAAGCATTTGTTCAAGAACAGCCAAATATAATATGACAACATAACTGATCAGTGTGTTTGACATTTCTAATGTCACTGGTATTAAATAATACTAACATAAACCAACAGTAGGCTAATATCCTAAATATCTTGATACAAAGAGTCAATCACTGATTTTTTTATTAAATAAACGTGTTTTTATTTTTTATAACTTTATTGTGTAAGCATGTCTGATGATTTGTTGAGAGTGTGTCTCGTGAAGAAGATGAAGGGCAATTTTTGAGTGTTAGCTCTCCACTTCCAGCTTCATGTGGCTTCCAGAGAGATCCAAGGATGAATCTCACATTATCAGGCTTGTTCAGAAAATACTTTTACCCATTGAGCCATTTCCCTGGTTTAACAAAGGTGTTTTAAATGACTCATATCCATACACAAGGTATTGGAATTCTCAAATGTATTTCTTATTTTCATTTGTATAGTTTATCCACACTGTCTCTGAAAGGAAAAAGCAGGAATCTTTATTACTTACCTGACCTTCAATAAATATACTCTTTACAAAGCAGTCCTTGATGACATTATTAGAAATAAGCACCTATTTATTCTGTATTTTATTAAATTTACTTTTATAGCATCCTTCTATTTCTTCCAAACCTTCTAAATAAGTGAACCCATGACCCTATTATTTTCAATCAAAAATTAAGAAACTTGGCCAGCCATTATAATAAAAGAAAGACACAACTGCCATCACCATTTTGATTTTAATCTAATTGATAAAATATGGCATGTAATTAACTTTAAAAGTTATTTATATAATTTTATAATTGGAAAATTCTGTGAACTTGAGGAAAAGGCTTTGCAGGCATTATAGACACTGCTTCATTAAACCACACATTGTTTATAGTGATACCAAGAATAATACAGAACTAAATATATATGTATTGAGTGAAACTTTTCAGATTCCAATGTTAGGTTTTCCAAAATTGTCTTTCTGCCATTATCTGAGTTATTTTCTAAATGATATAATAAATTATATTGACAAAGTAAGTTTAAGGGAGGAACTGTTTATTGTGACTCACAGAAAAAAAAGGCAGCAGGTAGGAAATATATTTTAAAGAGAAGGGAGTGAATAGTTATACATCAATATATGAGAGTGAAAAACATGAACAGAATGTCCTACTAGACTATAAAGCCTCAAGGACCATGCTCTAGTGAAATATTTCCTCTAGCACTTGAAGTTATTTGATAACCTCCAAAGCAAAGCGGAAGACATAGCTCAGTCCTAGAGTTGTGTCTCACAGAGGTGAGGCCCTAGGTTCAATTTTCCACACTGAAGAAAAATTACATAAGTCATAAAACAAACTAACTTCAAAACCATTAAAAATGATACTGTGAACTCACAAGGTTATGAATAAGGTACCATGTGGGGTCCAACACAGGAAGAATGTTCTTTCACCCCTCATCTTGCTAAACTGACAATGTACCCAATTAAAAAAGTGACAGTTTGTTACTGAAATCTGTACTTTCCTGCCACAACCTGACAAGCTATCTTTCTTTCATTTTGAAATCTATGGTGAGAGAGCTGCAGAAGGAGAGAAGCCCTGCAGCCATATTCGCTGCCTGCCAGGACAGAAAAGGGGCACTAGGTACTGTATCACCCTGAGCTTTAGATCTCTGGTGGTGCAAGCCACCATGGGTCTGCCTGCACCAAGGAACTGAGCACAGAGGCAGTTTGTCTGCCAGCCCGCCAGGCATGGGGCCCGTGTCCTGCCCAGAGAGCTGCAGAGGAAGTGATTCCCCATGGCCATATTCGATCCCATTCAGGACAGAAATTTGTCACTAGGTACTGGATCACACTGAGCTTTAGATCCCGGGGGGGGGGGGAAGGTGCAAATCTCCAGGGGTCTGCGTGCACTCAGGAACTGAGCACATAGGCATTTCATCTGCAAGCCAGTCTGTCCCAGGACCTGTGTCCTAGGGGAGAATCAACAGAGGGAGTGATCCCCACCACACCATCTTCACTTCATAATAGAGCAGACAGAAAACCACTGGTTGACCTTGACAAACTAAGTATAACATTGCTTGAGGCAAGACTGAGCAGGGCTCCAAAGGCACAAAAGAGGAAGGCAGAATATCAGTAATCTGTGCCAGAGGAAGCCCAGTCATCCAGTGTTGCAGAAATAACCTTAAAGATCCACAGTAGGTTGAAGCACCAACCAGTGACAATAAGACCATCTAACACCTGGGAGAACCAGATGGCTAAAGGCAAGCCTAGGAACATTACTAAAAGAAACCAAGGCATTATGGCAGCATCTGAATCCAATTCTCCAGCAATAGCAAGTTCTGGATACGCCAACACACCAGAAAAACAAGATTTGGATTAAAAATCACTGGTCATGATGCTGGTACAGGAACACATGAAGGACATACTTAAAGAAATTCAGGAGAAAATGGATCAATAATTAGAAGCCCTTACAAGGGAAACACAAAAATCATTGAAAGAAATTCAGGAGAATACAAAAGCCAATAAGGAGGAAACACAAAAATCACTTAAAGAAATACAGGAGAACTTTGATCAAGAGGCAGAAGTCATGAAAGAGGAAACACAAAAATCTCTTAAAGAATTAGAGGAAAACACAAACAAGCAAATGACAGAACTGAGCAAAAACGTCCAGGATCTAAAAACAGAAGTAGAAATAACTAAGAAAGCACAAAGGGAGACAACTTTGGAGATAGAAAACCTTGGGAAGAAATCAGGGGACATAGACGCAAATATCAACAGCAGAATACAAGAGATAGAAGAAAGAATCTAAGATGGCGACGATACCATAGAAACCATGGACTCAACAGTAAAAAAAAATGCAAAATGTAAAAAGCTTGTAACCCAAAACCTCCAGGAAATCCAGGACACAATGAGGAAGCCAAATCTAAGGATTATAGGCATTGATGAGAGTGAAGATTTACAACTTAACGGGCCAGCAAATATCTTCAACAAAATTATGGAAGAAAACTTCCCTAACCTAAAGAGAGAGATGCACATGAATATACAAGAAGACTACAGAACTCCAAACAGACTGGACCAGAACAGAAATACCTCCTGTCACATAATAATCAAAACCCCAAATGTACTAAGCAAAGAAAGAATACTTAGGGCAGTAAGAGAAAAAGGGCAAGTAACATATGAAGGAAGACCTATCAGAATTAAACCAGATTTCTCACCAGAGACCATGAAAGCTAGAAAATCCTGGGCGTAGCTCAATCAGACTCTAAGAGAACACAAGTGCCAGCCGAGACTACTATACCCAGCGAAACTCTCAATTACTATAGATGGAGAAACCAAGATATTTCATGACAAAACCAAATTTACACAGTATCTTTCCACAAACCCAGCCCTAAAAAGGATAATAGGGGGAAAACACCATTACAACGAGGGAAACTATACCCTGGAAAAAGCAGGATATTAAGCTCCTTTCATCAAACCCAAAGAAGATAACCACACACGTATAAAATTAAAATAAAAAATAATAGGAAGCAATAACCACTACTCCTTAATATCTCTAAACATCAATGGACTCAATTACCCAATAAAAAGACATAGACTAACAGACTGGTTACATAAATAGGACCCTACATTTTGCTGCATACAGGAAACACACCTCAATGTCAAAGACAAAAACTACCTTAGAGTAAAAGGCTGGAAGACTATTCTACAACCAAATGGTCCCAGGAAACAAGCCGGAGCTGCCATTCTAATTTCAGATAAAATTGACTTTCAACCTAATGTCATCAAAAGAGACATGGAAGGTCACTTCTTGCTGGTCAAAGAAAAAATCCAATAAGAAGAACTCTCAATCCTGAACATCTATGCCCCAAATACAAGGGAGCCCTCATTCATAAAACAAACTTTACGAAAGCTCAAAGCACACATTGCAACTAACACAATAATTGTGGGTGACTTCAACACTCCACTCTCACCAATGGACCGATCAGGAAAACAGAAACTAAATAGAGAGACAGTGAAACTAATTGAAGCTTTGTACCAATTGGAGTTAACATATATATATATATATATATATATATATATATATATATATATATATAGAGAGAGAGAGAGAGAGAGAGAGAGAGAGAGAGAGGAGAGAGAGAGAGAGAGAGAGAGAGAGAGAGAGAGAGAGAGAGAGAGAGAGAGAGGGGAGAGAGAGAGAGAGAGAGAGAGAGAGAGAGAGAGAGAAAGAGAACTTTTCATCCCAAAGGAAAAGAATGTGCCTTTTTCTCAGCCCCTCATGGTACCTTCTCCAAAATAGATCATATAGTTGGTCACAAGACAGACCTCAACAAATATAAGAAGATTGAAATAATTACATGCCTCCTATCAGATCACTATGGAGTAAAAGTGGTCTTTAATAACAATAAAAACAACAAAAGTCCACATACACATGGAAACTAAACAATACTCTACTCAATGATACCTTGGTCAAGGAAGAAATAAAGAAAGTAATCAAAGATTTCTTAGAATTTAATGAAAATGAATGCACAAAATACACAAATCTATGGGACACAATGAAAGCAGTGCTAAGAGGAAAACTTATAGCTTTGAGTGCCTTCAAAAAGAAATTCAAGAGAGCATACACTAGAAGATTAATGGAACAACTGAAAGCCCTGGAACAAGAAGAAGCTAATTCACCCAGGAGGAGAAGAAGATAGGAAATCATAAAATGGACATGATAGTCTACCTAAGTGACCCAAAAAAACTCCACTAGAGAACTCCTACAGCTGATAAACAACTTCAGCAAAGTGGCAGGTTATAAAATCAACTCAAGCAAATCAGTGGCCTTCCTATACTCAAAGGATAAGCAGGCTGAGAAAGAAATTAGGGAAATGACCCCCTTCACAATAGCCACAAACAGTATAAAGTATCTTGGGGTGACTCTTACCAAACATGTGAAAGATCTGAAGACAAGAACTTCAAGACTCTGAAGAAGGAAATGGAAGAAGACCTCAAAAAATGGGAAAACCTCCCATGCTCATGGATCGGTAGAATCAATATAGTTAAAATGGCCATTTTGCCTAAAGCACTATACAGATTCAATGCAATACCCATCAAAATCCCAACTCAATTCTTCACAGAGTTAGAAAGAGCAATTATCAAATTCATCTGGAATAACAAAAAACCCAGGATAGCCAAAACTATTCTCAGCAACAAAAGAAAATCTGGGGGAATCAGTATCCCTGACCTCAAGCAATACTACAGAGCAATAGTGTTAAAAACTGCATGGTATTGGTACAGTGACAGGCAGGAGGATGAATGGAACAGGATTGAAGATCCAGAAATGAACCCACACACCTATGGCCACTTGATCCTCGACAAAGAGGCTGAAAACATCCAATGGAAAAAAGATAGCCTTTTCAACAAATGGTGCTGGTTCAACTGGAGGTCAGCATGCAGAAGAATGCGAATTGATCCATCCTTGTCTCCTTGTACTAAGCTCAAATCCAAATGGATCAAGGACCTCCACATAAAGCCAGACACTCTGAAGCTAATAGAAAAGAAACTGGGGAAGACCCTTGAGGACATCGGTACAGGGAGAAAGTTTCTGAACATGATTCACCTTTTGAATCTGGGTTACCTCACTTAGTATGATGTTCTCTAGCTCCATCCATTTGCCTAAGAATTTCATGAATTCATTGTTTCTAATGGCTGAATAGTACTCCATTGTGTAGATATACCACATTTTTTGCATCCACTCTTCTGTTGAGGGATACCTGGGTTCTTTCCAGCATCTGGCAATTATAAATAGGGCTGCTATGAACATAGTAGAACATGTATCCTTATTACATGGTGGGAAATCCTCTGGATATATGCCCAGGAGTGGTATAGCAGGATCTTCTGGAAGTGAGGTGCCCAGTTTTCGGAGGAACCGCCAGACTGATTTCCAGAGTGGTTGTACCAATTTGCAACCCCACCAGCAGTGGAGGAGTGTTCCTCTTTCTCCACACCTTCTCCAACACCTGCTGTCTCCTGAATTTTTAATCTTAGCCATTCTGACTGGTGTAAGATGAAATCTTAGGGTTGTTTTGATTTGCATTTCCCTAATGACTAATGAAGTTGAGCATTTTTTAAGATGCTTCTCTGCCATCCGAAGTTCTTCAGGTGAGAATTCTTTGTTTAACTCTGTACCCCATTTTTTAATAGGGTTGTTCGGTTTTCTGGAGTCTAACTTCTTGAGTTCTTTATATATATTGGATATTAGCCCTCTATCTGATATTCTTATCTACTTGTACTAAGCTCAACTCCAAATGGATCAAGGACCTCCACATAAAACCTGACACACTGGGGTTCCAGTCCTGAGGCCTCTGGCGGGAGCCCTCAGATCTCTGCTTCGGGATCCAGAACAGCCTGGGCTGCAATGCAACATCTCCAGGTCCTGCAGGAGGCAAGAGGGACATCCAGGAGCCCAGCTGGGAGGGGTCAGTGTGCTCTGGTGTGTCCAACAGGCCCCTGCCGTAGCCTTCAGGTGTCTGGTTTGTGATCTGAACAGCCTGGGCCACAGCAATCGGTCTTCAGGAAGTGCAAGAGACCTGGTGTGTACCCAGAAGCAGACTGGGAGCACACAGCTTGCTCTGGCTGCACGGAAATTAGGTTCCAGTCCTGAGGCCTCTGGCAGGAGACTTCAGATCTCTGCTTCGGGATCCAGAACAGCCTGAGCTGCAACACCACAACTCCAGGTCCTACAAGAGGCAAGAGGGGCATCCAGGAGGCCAGGTAGGAGGAGTCAGTGTGCTCTGGTGAGTCCAGCAGGCCCCTGCGGGATCTTTCAGGTGTCTGCTTCGAGATCTGAACAGCCTGGGCCACAGCACCCTGTCTCCTGGCAGTACAAGAGGTCAGCTGTGCACGAGAGGCCATCTGGGAAGAGGCAGCTTGAACTGGTGAATCCAGCATTGACAAGACCAACTAACACCACTGAGAACTAGATGGCAAAAGGCAAATGCAGGAACATCACGAACAGAAATCAAGACAATATGGCAGCAATCAAGACAATATGGCAGCATCTGAACCCAATTCTCCTTTAACTGCATGTCCTGGATAGCCCATCACACCAGTAAAACAAGATTTGGATTGAAAATCACTGGGCATGATGCTGGTACAGAACACCTGAAGGACATACTTAAAGAAATTCAGGAGAAAATGGATAAAAAGTTAGAAGCCCTTACAAGGAAAACACAAAAATCATTGAAAGAAATTCAGGAGAATGCAAAAGCCAATAAAGAAAAAACGCAAAAATCACTTAAAGAAATACAGGAGAGGTATCCCTCAACAGAAGAGTGGATGCAAAAAATGTGGTATATCTACACAATGGAGTACTATTCAGCCATTAGAAATAATGAATTCATGAAATTCTTAGGCAAATGGATGGAGCTAGAGTACATCATACTAAGTGAGGTAACCCAGACTCAAAAGGTGAATCATGGTATGCACTCACTAATAAGTGGATATTAACCTAGAAAACTGGAATACCCAAAACATAATCCACATATCAAATGAGGTACAAGAAGAAAGGAGGAGTGGCTCCTGGTTCTGGAAAGACTCAGTGAAGCAGTATTCGGCAAAACCAGAACAGGGAAGTGGGAAGGGGTATGTGGGAGGACAGGGGAAGAGAAGGGGGCTTACGGGACTTTCAGGGAGTGGGGGGCTAGAAAAGGGGAAAATTTGAAATGTAAATAAATTATATCGAATAAAAAAATAAAAATAAAAATAAAATACAGGAGAACTTTGGTCAACAGGCTGAGGTCATGAAAGAGGAAACACAAAAAGCTCTTAAAGAATTACAGGAACACACAAACAAGCAAGTGAAGGAGCTAAGCAAAACCATCCAGGATCTAAAATCAGAAGTAGAAACAACTAAGAAAACTCAAAGGGAGACAATTTTGGAGATAGAAAACCTTGGGAAGAAATCAGGGGACATAGATGCAAATATCAACAACAGAATACAAGAAATAGAAGAAAGAATCTCAGATGCTGAAGATACCATAGAAACCATGAACTCAACAGTTAAAGAAAATGCAAAATGCAAAAAGCTTATAGCCCAAAATATCCAGGAAATCCAGGACACAATGAGAAGACCAAACCTAAGGATTATAGGCATAGATGAGAGTGAAGATTTACAACTTAAAGGGCCAGCAAATATCTTCAAAAAAATTAAGGAAGAAAACTTCCCTAACCTAAAGAGAGAGATGCCCATGAATATACAAGAAGCCTACAGAACAACAAACAGACTGGAACAGAACAGATATACCTCCCATCACATAATAATCAAAATCCCAAATGTACTAAACAAAGAAAGAATATTAAAGGCAGCAAGAGAAAAAGGCCAAATAACAGATAAAGAAGACCTATCAGAATCACAGCAGACTTTTCACCAGAGACTATGAAAGCTAGAAGATCCTGGGCAGATCTCATGCAGACTCTAAAAGAACACAAATGCCAGCCAAAAATACTATATCCAGCAAAATTCTCAATCACCAAAGATGGAGAAACTAAGATATCCCATGACAAAACCAAGTTTACCCAATATCTATCCACAAACCCAGCACTACAAAGGATAATAGGAGGAAAACACCAATACAAGGAGGAAAACTTCACCCTGGAAAAAGCAAGATAGTAACCTTCTTTCATCAAACCCAAAAGAGGATAACCAATCAAATATAAAAGATAACATCAAAAATGACAGGAAGTAATAATCACTATTCCTTAATATCTCTTAACATCAATGGACTCAATTCCCCAATAAAAAGACATAGACTAATGGACTGGATATGTAAACAGGATCCTACATTTTGCTGCATACAGGAAACACACATGAGTGGCAAATTCAAACACTACCTTAGAGTAAAAGGCTGGAAGACAATTTTACAAGCATATGGTCTCAGGAAACAAGCTGGAGTAGCCATTCTAATATCAGATAAATTTGACTTTCAACCCAAAGTCATCAAAAGAGACTCTGAGGGACACTTCTTGCTGGTCAAAGGAAAAATACAACAAGAAGAACTCTCAATCCTGAACATCTATACTCCAATTGCAAGGACACCCTCATTCATAAAAGAACCTTTATTAAAGATCAAAGTACACATTGTACCTAACACAATAATTGTGGGTCACTTCAACACGCCAATTTCCTCAATGGACTGATCAGGAAAACAGAAACTAAACAGAGACACAATGAAACTAATTGAAGCTTTGGACAAATTAGATTTAACAGATTTATATATATATATATATATATATATATATATATATATATATATATATATATATATATATATATATATATATATAACATTCTATCCTAAAGCAAAAGAATATACACTTTTCTCAGCACCTCATGGTACCTTCTCCAAAATCGACCATGTAATTGGTCACAAGAGAGACCTCAACAAATATAAGAAGATGGAACAAATCCCATGCATCCTATCAGATCACTATGGAGTAAAAGTGATCTTCAATAGCAACAAAACAACAGAAAATCCACATTCACGTGGAAACTGAACAATATTCTACTCAATGATACCTTGGTCAAGGAAGAAATAAAGAAAGAAATTAAAGACTTTTTAGAATTTAATGAAAATGAAGACACAACATACCCAAATCTATGGGACACAATGAAAGAAGTGCTAAGAGGAAAACTCCTAGCCCTGAGTGCCTCCAAAAAGAAAATGGAGAGAGCATACACTTACAGCTTAATGACACACCTGAAAGCCCTAGAACAAAAAGAAGCTATTTCACCCAGGATGAGTAGAAGGCAGGAAATCATCAAACTCAGTGCTGAAATCAATCAAGTAGAAACAAAGAGAACCATTCAAAGAATCAACAAAACCAGGACCTGGTTCTTTGAGAAAATCAACAAGATAGATAAACCCCTAGCCAGACTAACCAAAGGGCACAGAGACAGTATACAGATTAACAAACTCAGAAATAATAGGGAGATATAACAACAGAAACTGAGGAAATTCAAAAAATCATTGGATCCTACTACAAAAGCCTATACTCAACACAACTGGAGAATCTGGAGGAAATGGACAGTTTCCTAGACAGATATCCGACACCAAAACTAAATCAGGATCAAATAGATCAACTAAACAGTCCTATAACACCTGAAGAAATAAAAAGGGTCGTAGAAAGTCTCCCAACCAAAAAAACACGGGACCAGTTGGCTTCAGTGCAGAATTCTATCAGACCTTCATAGAAGACCTAACACTAATATTATTCGAACTATTCTACAAAATAGAATCAGAAGGAACTCTACCCAACTCGTTCTATGAAGCCACAATTACACTGATACCAAAACCACACAAAGATCCAACAAAGAAAGAGAATTTCAGGCCAATTTCCCTTATGAATATTGATGCAAAAATACTTAATAAAATTCTTGCCAACCGAATCCAAGAACACATGAAAATGATCATTCACCATGATCAAGGAGAGCTGGGCACACGCCTGTAATCCCAGCACTCTGGGAGGCAGAGGCAGGTGGATTTCTGAGTTAGAGGCAAGCCTGGTCTACAGAGTGAGTTCCAGGACAGCAAAGGTTACACAGAGAAACCCTGTCTCGAAAAAAACCAAAATCCAAAAAACAAAACAAAACAAAACAAAACAAAACAAAACAAAACAAAAATATGATCAAGGAGGCTTCATCACTGGGATGCAGGCATGGTTCAATATATGGAAATCCATCAATGCTATCCACTACATAAACAAACTCAAAGAAAAAACCATATGATCATCTCATTAGATGCAGAAAAAGCATTTGACAAAATTCAGCATCCTTTCATGCTAAAAGTCTTGGAAAGAACAGGAATTCAAGGCCCATACCTAAACATAGTAAAAGCTATATACAGCAAACCGGTAGCCAACATCAAACTAAATGGAGAAAAATTTGAAGTAATCCCACTAAAATCAGGGACTAGACAAGGCTGTCGTCTCTCTCCATATCTTTTCAATATAGTACTTGAAGTTCTAGCTAGAGCAATTAGACAACATAAGGAGGTCAAGGGAATACAAATTGGAAAGGAAGAAGTCAAATTATCACTATTTGTAGATGACATGATAGTCTACTTAAGTGACCCGAAAACCTCCACCAGAGAACTCTTACAGCTCATAAAAAAACTTCAGCAAAGTGGCTGGTTATAAAATCAACTCAAGCAAATCAGTTGCCTTCTTATACTCAAAGGATAAGCAGGCTGAGAAAGAAGTTAGGGAAATGACATGCTTCACTATAGCCACGAACAATATAAAGTATCTTGGTGTGACTCTAACCAAACAAGTGTAAGAACTATATGACAAGAACTTCAGGTCTCTGAAGAAAGAAATCGAAGAAGACCTCAGAAATGGAAAAATCTGCCATGCTCATGGATCGGCAGGATTATTATAGTTAAAATGGCCATCTTGCCAAAAGCGATCTACAGATTCAATGCAATCCCCATCAAAATCCCAACTCAGTTCTTCACAGAGTTAGAAAAAGCAATTCTCAAATTCATCTGGAATAACAAAAAACCCAGGATAGCTAAAACTATTCTCAACAACAAAAGAATTTCTGGGAGAATCAGTATTCCTGACTTCAAGCAATACTACAGAGCAATAGTGTTAAAAACTGCATGGTATTGGCACAGTGACAGACAAGTGGACCAATGGTATAGAACTGAAGATCCAGAAATGAACCCACACAACTATGGTCACTTAATCTTCGACAAAGGAGCCAAAAACATCCAGTGGAAAAAAAAGATAGCCTTTTCAAGAAATGGTGCTGGTTCAATTGGAGGTCAGCATGCAGAAGAATGCGAATTGATCCATTCTTATCTCCATGTACTTCACTCTAAGTGAATCAAGGGCCTCCATGTAAAAGCAGACACACTGAAACTAATAGAAAAGAAACTGGGGAAGACCCTAGAGGACATGGGCACGGGGCAAAAGTTCCTGACCGGATCACCAATAGCTTATGCTCTAAGATCAAGAATTGACAAATGGGACCTCATAAAATTACAAAGTTTCTGTAAGGCAAAGGACACTGTTAAAAGGACAAAACGGCAACCATCAAATTGGGAAAGGATATTCCCCAACCCTACATCTGATAGAGAGCTAATATCCAATATATATAAAGAACTCAAGAAGTTGGACACCAGGGAACTAAATAACCCTATTAAAAAATGGGGTACAGATCTAAACAAAGAATTTGCACCTGAAGAAATTCAGATGGCCGAGAGGCATCTTAAGAAGTGCTCAACATCATTAGAAATTAGGAAAATGCAAATCAAATCAACCCTTGAGATTTCACCTTACACCAGTCAGAATGGCTAAGGTCAAAAACTTAGGAGACAGCAGGTGTTGGCAAGGATGTGGAGAAAGAGGAACACTCCTCCACTGCTGGTGGGGCTGTAAGATGGTACAACCACTTTGGAAATCAGTGTGGTGGTTCCTCAGAAAACTGGACATGACACTTCCGGAAGACCCTGCTATACCTCTCCTGGGCCTATACCCAAAGGATTCCCGGCATGCATTAAAGATACATGGTCCGTTATGTTCATAGCAGCCTTATTTATAATAGCCAGAAGCTGGAAAGAACCCAGATGCCCCTCAGAGGAGGAATGGATACAGAAAATGTGGTATATTTACACAATGGAATACTACTCAGCAATTAGAAACACTGAATTCACAAAATATTTGGGCAAATGGTTTGATCTGGAAAGTATCATCCTAAGTGAGGTAACCCAATCACAAAAGAATACACATGGAATGCAATCTCTGATAAGTGGATATTAATTAGCCCAGAAGCCCTGAATACCCAAGGCATAAATCACATAACAAATGACTCCCATGAAGAAGTATGGAGAAGGTCCTGATCCTGGAAAGGACTGATCTAGCATTGGAGGGGAATATAATGACAGAGAAAAAAAGGAGGGAGGTGATTGGAGAATGGATGGAGAAAAGAAGGTTTATGGGATATATGGGGAGGGAGGACCCGGGAAAGGGGAAATCATCTGGAATGTAAACAAAGAATAAAGAAAATAAAAATATTTTAAAAAGAAAAGCAAAAGAAAGAAAAAAAAAAACCTGACACACTGAAACTAATAGAAAAGAAACTGGGGAAGACCCTTGAGGACATGACCACAGGGGAAAAGTTCCTGAATAGAACACCAATAGCTTACGCTCTAAGATCAAAAATTGACAAATGGGACCTCATAAAACTGCAAAGTTTCTGTAAGGCAAAGGACACTGTCAAAAGGACAAAACATCAACCAACAGATTGGGAAAGGATCTTTACCAACCCTAAATCCGGCAGAGGGCTAATATCTAATATATACAAAGAACTCAAGAAGGTAGAACCCAGAGAAACAAATAACCCCATTAAAAAGTGGGGTACGGAGACAAACAAAGAATTTTTCACTTAAGAACTTTGGAGGGCTGAGAAACATCTTAGGAAATGTTCAACATCATTAATCATTAGGGAAATGCAAATCAAAACAACCCTGAGATTTCACCTTACACCAGTCAGAATGGCTAAGATCAAATACTCAGGAGACAGCAGGTGTTGACGAGGATGTGGAGAAAGAGGAACACTCCTCCACTGCTGGTGGGACTGCAAGATGGTGCAAGCACTTTGGAAATCAGTCTGGCGGTTCCTCAGAAAACTGAGCATGACACTTCCTGAGGACCCTGTTATACCACTCCTGTGCATATACCCATAAGATTCTTAAGCATGCAATAAGGAAACATGCTCCACTATGTTCATAGCAGCCCTATTTGTGGTAGCCAGATGCTGGAAAGCACCCAGGTGTCCTTCAATGGAGGAATGGATACAAAAATGTGGTATATTTACACAATGGAGTACTATTCAGCCATTAGAAACAATGAATTCATGAAATTCTTAGGCAAATGGATGGAGCTGGAGAACATCATACTAAGTGAGGTAAACCAGTCTCAAAAAATCAATCATGATATGCACTCACTGATAAGTGGATATTAGCCTAGAAACTTAGAATACCCAAGACATAATCGACATATTAAATGATGTCCAAGAAGAATGGAGGAGTGGCCCCTGGTTCTGGAAAGACTCAGTGCAAGAGTATAGGGGAATTCCAGAACAGGGAAGCAGGAAGGGGTAGATGGAGGAACAGGGGGAGGGAAGAGGGCTTATGGGACTTCCAGGGAGTGGGGACCCAGAAAAGGGGAAATCATTTGAAATGTAAATAAAAAATTTATCAATAAATAAAAATATAAGAAATCTATGGTGAATTTATCATTTTAATTCTTAAATGGGTATAAAATATTTCAAAATCTTTTTAATGAAAGGAATATGTTGCTATGCCATTTCTATATGCAGTAGCTCCCAATTATAGGATGTTTTCATGGACCTTGAGGTGTACAATGCATGTTATGGGCATCATCTCAACATAGAACATAACCAGACCTTGCATATTGCATGCAGAATATGCCACAGTGAACCGGGTTGTACCACAGTGAAGAAATCAGAGAAGATAGGTTCAGAAGTCTGGATTCAAATCAAGCCTTTAACTTCTCATTTAACATCTTATACCTGAACTCTCATATATTTATGTTTATAAAATGAGGAAACTGTTCTTCTCTGTTTCATAATGTTGTGATGAAGGCTTAATTTTCTAATATGCAAAATCATATTCAGTTTCTGGCTGAATGGTAGATTGGGTTTTGTTTTGTTATGTTTTGTTTTGTTTTAGTTTCTCCTTCTGCTAGCAAAAATCATTGGCAAACTACCTAACCATTCTAGACCTTGACCTACTAAGTAAAATGGGGATGATAATATCTATTGCCATTCCACTGTTGTATTAAATCAGATAATATATAAACTGGAAGACATTACAGACATTTTAATTCATATTACCATTTCATTTTCTTTCACTTTCAGTTTATTTTTCACTCAAATCTAAGTAATTTACCAGGGCATGCTCTGGAAAGAAATTCTGGAATAAATTACAATTCTAGGAAAATTGGGCATTTTTTTTATCACTAAGCACAGTTCTCTCCCTTGGGCTGTTTATGCTTTCCATCAGCAGCTTCCCTGGAGTCATCAGACTTGACAGCATGGTGCTATGTGGATTAGTGTCAGCAATCTTTAAGGTGCAGTGGACTGCAAGCCACCTGGGGCCCATCTTCTCATCCTCTGACTCATGAGACAGCACAGAACAGCATTCCCAGATGTTCAGCCATGCAATACCCACCAGGCCTGAAAAGATTACAAAAGGGATCGATATAAGGTCCTTTCTCATAGCAGTTAATAAGGAGCAAGGGAATAGAGAGGCACATCCTGTTGAAATAAGTGAGCATTATGGGAAAACCTGAAATAATTAAACTATTTTTAGCTGAGAACTTCTGAAGCCTGTGCTCAATAATATGCCTTTAAACAGGTTCTCTTTCCTTGCCAGTGTATACCTTAGATTTCTTAGGTTTAAAAATATTCAAGGAATCATGAAGTTTCTTAAAGATGAGCTTCAAGTATGTATTCCATCACACTAAGTTAAATACTCTGACAAAAGGGAATATAAACTTGGTATATACACTTAGTCCACACAAAATTCCTTAAACTTTGTCAGTGCAAGCATTAGTATTCATACATAAGGATACTTGATTTCATAACATCACATTTAATTCAAAAACACATTAAATGATACTTTTAGTCTTTGGTTCTCATGGAAATTAGATACTACCAATGTTGATATTTATGCGACAAAGTATTGTGACTATTCCAAGGCTACTTTACATGGCATAGAAATGCCAGACAGATATATACTGCAACCATAAGTTGAGTGAGACTCAGTGGGCAATGATTACAGAAATTTTCAGTGTACAAGAATTTTTAAAGTTCTGATTGCATAAATCATTAATTTGTCAAAATATTGCCACAAGATTAATGCATAGAGAAGCTCTTTTTAATTTCAAAACGTTTTACCAGTGTAAATTCCTTATATACCTTAACCTTAGGGTAAGTGATTCAGTGTCATTTACATGTTGCTCAGTGATCCACCCATTATCATTCTTTTAAAACCCCAAACACTCCTTCTCCCAAATTAAAATCATAAACTTACATTCAACTATGAAACAAATGCACATACACCCACACAACCTCCCCCCCCACACACACACTTATACACACACACACACACACACACACTTCTGTATTTTCTTAGGAATTTTCTTAAAACCTCTATGTTTCTAGATACTAGACATGCTTATGGATATGCTGAGTTTTCTGGTGAGATGTTGTGAATGAGAATTCTTGGAAAGAATATGTATCTGCAATGACAGATGTAAGCTATGTGTATAAACAGTGACTGGATGATTAGACCTTCAATGATATGGAAAGGATGGAATGTTGCAGAATGAGAGCCTAATTACAATTTATCTTGGGCTATCTTTAGCCCAGGAGAGATAATCACTCCGGGCCCACTTTTGGGTTGGATCTGAGGCTAGGAGATAACAAACATTGAAATATATTAACTTAAGAAACTCCACCAACCAAAAGGCCATTAATGATTTCAGATAACATTGGAGACCTACATATGACCTTTCTCTGCCTGGATGTAACTTACTTTTCTAACAAGGTATTAGGAAAGTGTCATGATTTATGATTTTTGTTTTGTTCTGATGCGATTAAAAACCTCATGAGACTACTTTTACGTTTGAACATAGATTTTTGAGGAAGCCTGAATCCATGTTCCTTGGCTATGACCATTCATGTCTGGATCCACAATAAGCTATCATCTATTCTCCCCTTTGAGGTGGGAGCTGTGTTGGGAAATTCTAACCTGGACATTGTGTAATACCCACCCTACTTCACACCCTCTCCTTCATTAGATACAGGTTTAGATTTTTCTAAACGTATTTTATTTAGGCTCTGAATGTTTCAACCTTCCTTCCAGCCCACTGACCACAGGCAGGGAGAGAAGGTTTATAGGGAAAGGAGGTTGTGGATCTCTTTATAAGTAGTCCTTTGGGGTAGTTTGACTCTTCATTTTTAGGATACCAGCAGTCTAGTCCTATAGAAAACACCAAATAAGAATAAGTATCAGTGGCTTGATCCAGCAAAACCAGCAAGAGTCAGTGGAAGAGAACAGAATCTGTAGGAATACCATGGGAAGCTCTTTGGCATATTTCTCTCTACAAAGTGAAGATCAGCAAAGATCTGCACAGCTAGCAAAGATCAGCGAAGCATTGCACTGCTTACCAATGCAAGAGTGACCTTTCCCTGCCCATGGGGTTCACTTATACTCTTTCCAAACATCACATGCCCTCTCAAGCGTCTGCTCCAGCAAAACATTACAGGCCTTCTCACATGTCTACCTCAGCAACAGGTCCTCTCTCAAAACAGCTTCCAGTAAAACAACTGAGTTTCCACAGATACCATAAATTTCCACTTCAATTTGATGTTTGTATTTTAATACATTTTGTGAATTTCTTTCTTCTTTCTTTCTTTCTTTCTTTCTTTCTTTCTTTCTTTCTTTCTTTCTTTTTTTCTTTTTTTCCTTCTTTCTTGCTGTTGGTTATGTTGGTTTGATTTTTAACTGTACTATACTGTTTCTTAAAGTAAGATGATTGTGGTTTCCATGTACAACTTCCACTTTTTTAAAAAAAAATGTGATTACCTGTGAAAAGCTGGATTTGTGTCTTTCTGGAAGCTGAACAAAGTATTCCCTCCTGCAGTTTTCAGGGTGATCCTTTTTCTGTTGGCTGTCTGTGGTAAGTGGCATGCAGTGCTTTTCCCTAGTGAGAAGGAAGTCAATAGGCTGTATTTTATTGTGACAGCTCAGCCATTTGACTTGAGCCTTATTACACTTGATGGTTACCTTCAGGAATGCCATTTTCAATTGTTTATTTTTCAAGCCTCTTGTCAGTTTAAACTACAGAAAGGAAAAGGAGAACCCTGAATTTACTAATGTGTATCCAGAACATGGAAAGCACTATATTAAATACAGGTTGAACACTATTTATCAGTAATGAAGTACACATATATTTACTGAGTGCCAATTAGGTAAAAAAAAAAAAAGCATCATGACAAACTGTATGAGCATACTTCAAATATGAATATAAATGAATATACACTAATAATGAGTAAATCAGCATTATTTATAGGGACTAAGAAGCCCATATGAGAATTTATGCAATAATTTTAGAAGAAGACAGTAAAGGATACCCTCATTATAGAGCATTGGCAAGATTTAATGATCATCAAGCTTTCAGGAAGACAATTCTGTTGCACTTGTGCAGCACTTGTTGACTTTTTCCTCAGGGCTACTCCTAATCCTTTAAGTAAAGAGATGAGCACTGAATAGTTATTTATTGCTGTGCTAAGACATCATGATCAAGGAAAATTGTATAGGAAAGTGTTTAGTGGGGGGTTTACAATTTCAAGGATAAGTCCCTGATTACCATGGCAGGGAGAATGATAGTAGACAAGCAGGCATAAAATTAGAGAAGTAGCTGAGAGCTCATATCTTGAGACAAACATAAGGCTGAGAGAGTGCACTAGAAATAGCATGGGTTTTAACATTTCAAATCTTACCTGCAGTGATATATCTCCTCCAAAAAGGCCATACTTCATAACTGTTCCCAAACAGTTCCACCAACTTTGGACCAACCCTCCAAATATAGGTGCATATGGAGTCTATTCTCATGCAAACTACCACATCCTATTCCCTGACACCAATCAGCATATGACCATCATCTTTCAAAGTGAATTTAGCCCAATTTTAGGTGTTCCCATAATCATTCACAATCACAATATCAAAGACTTTTCTGAGACTAAAGCCAAGCTCTTAATTGTATTTCCCTGTAAAATATAAGAACAAATTATATACTTCCAACATACAGTGACAGAGAATATGCATACCACTCCAAAAGAAAGGAATTGGGGCACTGGGAGGAAATACTGAAGCAAGGCAAAAGTGAAAGCTAGCACCTGTTACTATAAGCCAAATAAACCCTTTCCTCCCCAACTTGATTTCTTGATTACAAGTTTGTTGGTCCCAGCATAGTAGGGTATTTATGTGACAGACCTGCCCAAGTTTACGGGTGTAATTGTGAAGAACTTTGTATCTACAGGTAATAAAAGCCACTGAGTCTTGAGACCTAAGTTGTATATTCCTTAGGAGCTTGGAAGATAAGGCTGTTGAGAACAGTGGAAAGGATGGAGGCCTGGCCGGTGAAGTTTCAGAGGAAGTATTGAAAGCTCTATTAGTGCTATTTTGTTCTTTATCTTTCTATTTTGAATTGAGATTCTGTAATTCTGAAAAGTCATCTATGATAAATAAAAGACCAGCATTAATGAAGTGAAACCTTTACATTACTGGGCCAATTAATGCTGGTTAGATTGAGATGATAAATTAGCAGTGATTAAGAGGAGATCAGCATCCCTGACGTAAAGTCTTCTGGAAAGTGTCTCCTTAGAGCACAGAAAAGATATTTTCCAGAAGCAGCCATGGTTCTACCTTGTGTTGTCAGCAAGTCTCATTAATGTGAATGTATCACCCAGGTAGTACTGGTTTTGAAGGCATGAAGGGATCATGAAGAGCAGCTGAGGCTTGGCACTGTGAAAGAAAGGTCAGGGGAGGTCTTTGATTAACTTGAGCCAATTGGCAAACAACTTGAGGCTTGAGACTTGACACCAGGAACCAAGAAGTGGTTTTTGGTGAGAGTGAAACCTAGTTGCATCAAGGAGATCCACCATTTTTGGTGAAGCCAGTACCATAAGATGGCCACCAAAAATAGAAGCAGCAGTGATGTGGAATTAGCTGGAGCCTAGATGACAATCTTTGTGTGCAGCAGAGAGCAGAGCTGGAGAAGTCTCTCAGGATCTGTGGAGGAGCCCAGAGGATCATGAGTGATTCTGAGATAATTGGACATTGAGTTATTTATACTGTTAGAGTTTGGTTTTGCTTGCTTCAGATTGAAATTGTGCCCCTGTTCTTCTGTCCTGAAGAAAGTATTTAACTTAATTTTGATTCTTAAAAGTGCCTGCAGATGAAAGACCTTAAACTTTTAAAGTGAGTTTATATTTTTTTACAGAAGCTGGATATTTTTAAAGGAACTAGAATTTTAATATTTGAATTTGTAAACACTGTGGGACTTTTAAAAATTTTTAATGTGAGATCTTGGGCATGAATAGGAAAGGAAGGGTCTGTGACTAAAGAGTGATGTGTTAGTATATCAAGTTAACAAGGGATTAGTTGTTGTGGCTGGTTCTGTATGATGCCTTGACATAATCTGGAATCCTCAGTTGATGAAATTCATCCATGAGATACAACTTTAAGATATATTCTCACTCAGAGATCAATGAGGGAAGACTCAGACTATTGTGAGTGGTGCCATGTCTGGGCTGGGAGACCTGGATTTTGTAAAAAAGAAAGCAGTCTGAGTAAGCCATGTTAAACAAGTCAGTAACCAAGACCCGTCCAAGGCCTCCGCATCAATTCTGTCCTGTCTGAGTTCCTCTCCTGCCTTTCTTCAATGATGACTACTGGATATACGGAAGAGAAAGCCAAATAAATCCTTTTCTTCCTAACTTGCATTTTTGGTCATGGTGTTTCATCACAGCAATAGAAACTCTAATTAAGACAGATAGAAATTGCTTACATGCATCTGTTCTTCAAACTTTTCTGACTGCAACACATTTCTTTCTCATGGGATGATCCCATTTCCTGAATGCATCTCTCTTTCTGATGTAACCCAAAGTTCTGTCAACTTCAGCATCTTGGGGGCTCTCTAATCTAGTGCAAGCTTTGCTTTTATAGTTTTATGCAGTGGTCTCTTGAGGACAGTCATACCTGAGTCATAAAACATGAAAAAAATCATTCTCATACTGACTGTTAATCTTTATTCTTAATGTTAGAAGGAGTTGTGCATGTTACCACAAGAGAAATGTAATCATCAATATCACTGATCTATGAACACTGTGAGCTGTAATCCTAACTGGCAAATCATGGGGCATGGCACAAATATCAGGGCAGTAACCAAATACTTTCCAATTGAATTTAAAGTCTGATCTACTAAATCAAAGACATAATTATCATAATTAATGGGCCAAAACATAGCTAGATGGTTCATAGACACTAGGGGAGAACCTATCTATTATTCTACTAAATGGGTATAGTATTGAGCCATTTCCCATTATTTATTTGTATACCCACAGACTAATGCATCTTTAAATCCTCACTAGAGAAGACTTTATTTTTAGTAGGCAATGATGAATATAGACACCCACAATTGACCAATGTGTAGAGAATAAGAAAATGCAGAGTACTTAGCCCTAAACAGAACATATATAATACATTCCTCCTCCAAATTCTTTGAGACCTTTGGGAAAGAGAGTAGAAAGAATGTAAGAATTGGGGTTCAAGGATGACTACCAGGTAACATGCCTTCTGGATGCAGCAGTGAAGAAGTATATATAAGCTCAAAGTGGTTGTGACAGAATCCAAAAGATCTGAGCCAGTCCAAGTCAGAATCAACACCAGCATAGAGAGGGGAGTTGTGCATACAATCTCACTTTTAACTGAAAGGATACAGGCAATTGCTAACTACAGGAAGGAGAGACAGTTTTCTTTAACAGTGTAGCTCCTAATAAGTCATCCATGGCCCAATTGAAGGCCATACAACTAAAAATACTTGGGCAGTGTAATTGGCCTTGATAAGAAAGAAGGGGAAGGTGTAAAATGTTAGATGAGAAGAAAATGAAGGAAATATAGGTGAATCTTAGAAAATTTGAAAGAGGGAAAGGGAATATGATAGAACACACTGTACAACATTTTCAAAGAGCTATATATACACACAAATACTAATATATACACACATATATACATATATGTGCATGTATACATATGTATGTATACATATATGCATACATGTAAGTATTTATTTATACATATATTTTCTAAAATCAATAGGAGAAAAATGAAGCCAACACATGTTTAATGACTCATGGAGGTTTATAATGAAAATAAGCATATCCATATATTAATTAAGAAAAATTAAAAATGAAAAGAATTAGTAGACATTTGTAGAGCATATGATCAGTAGATATGTTTGGAGACTGAATAAAGGAGTTGAAGAGAAGGCTCACTTTGGCAACAGTAGAATCATCATCATGACATCCTTGAGGTTATTGTTCTCTTGCATCCATTTCAGGCACCTAGGTAACAGTAGAGAACTTACCTATTATTCCTCTTCAATATTGTTAATGTTAGAGTTCACCACCTAGGACATTGCCCAATAGATTAGCAAATAATGATTATCTCAAACACTCTCATTAACAACAGAGAAGAGCAGAATATTCTTGTAAGAGAGTAGAAACATACCTTTCTATAACTATGAGTTGAAACAGTCTACACTTGTCAACTTTTCATTGGAATCACACACAGACCCTCATGTGAAGCAGTTCCTATACAGCATGCAAGAATAAGACAGAGGAAATTGTTTAAACAGATGAAAGTTCAAGTAAGGTATTATCTGCAACATCTTCTGAACCTCAACCATGGAACTAAAAAAAAAAAATCTGTCTTTCTTCTTTTATTCTAGATATGGAGGCTTACCACAAATACAATTACAGAAAATTGGTTTGGGGTCTTTCATAATAATTTTCTTTTCACATTTCTTATTGAAACGTTTTTTTCTGTGTTCCCCCAGCTCCAATTCCTTTCTTTCATTTCCCGCTCTGCAGTAGAACATCCAAGGCTGCTTTTCCTACTCAGCTCTTTCCATCTACTGTGAATCAGAGATCTTCCACTCTTCTAAATCTTTCCCAACACCCACTTGTGCCTTTGTTGCAGTCCCAACACATGCATGTACTTCCCTAGCTAACTCAAGAGCTGCTCCTGCTGGAGCAACCAGTAGGTTGACTGTGGGTATATGCCTCTCCTTCTGTTCTTCCATCTCTCCAGTCTTATCCCTAGATCTATAGCAGAAAATTTGCCGTGGTCTTTCTCTCCTATATGACCCAACCACTATGGACCACAAAGATCTCCTGACTTTCTTTCCCCAGCTAATCCCATTAACTCAGTCTCCACTACAAGCAGGCAAAGCAGGCATACCCTGAGGACACAGTATCTGAGCAGTCCAGGGAAATAGTCCCATAGAAAATTTTCTACAAGGCAGCACACAGTTACTGTACTTTCATAAAATCCAGGAAGAAAGCAGAAACAAAGGAACAAAACACTTCTAAAATATATCATCACTCAGATCTATAATTATCCCAATCTCAGATGCATAGATATCATATAAAAAGAAAATCCACAATAATCAGAACAATATGTCTCCACTGAAGTGCAGCTACCCTACCATATCAGACATGGAATATTCCAAAACAGATAAAACCCAAGGTAAAAAATACTAAAAACATTCGATATACAGATAATGGGGATTCTTAGAGAGAACAAAATGAGTAAATCTAAGTAAACACAGTATGCAAAAGTAAATTAATATCTTAAACATACTTAGGGAGACAAACAAACAAACAACATAAGAAGCAAGCAAAGAAAAAATGAAAAATAGTGCAACAAAATAAATCATGTTATTTAAGACTAGAATGTAGAATTAAAATTGATGATGAAACTAAGATAATGGTGGGTGCAACAATTTGGGGAATTTAAATGGGAACTACAGAAGTATGTTTCATCAACAGAATATAAGGGATAGAAGGAAGGATCTCCAGGATTGAAGACATGACAGAATGAAATGGATATGTAGGTTAAGTAAAATGTTATATCTAAAATTTTTGTGATATAATACATGCCAGAAATCTAGGAGACTATAAAAAATACCAAATCTAAGAATAATTGTAACAGAGAAAAGAGAAGAATACCAGCTTAAAGGCCCTGAAAATATTTTCAATAAAACCATAGAAGAAAAGTTTTCTAGCTTAAAGAAGTGGAGGTACAAGATGCATATAGGACATCAAATAGATGAGACCCAAAAGAAGTTCCCTTGCCAAATAATAATCAAAGAAGTGTACAGAACAGAGAAAGAATATTGAGACAAGAAAAGAAAAAAAGAGCAAATACCGCATAAATGCAGACTTATTAGAATTATACCTGAGTTCTTCATGGAGACTCTATATCTAAAATATACTTTGTGTGTAAATATATATATATATATATATATATATATATATATATATATATATATATATATATATATATATATATATATATTGTTTTTTTCAAGACAGGTTTTCTCTGTGTAGCCCTGACTGTCCTGGAACTCACTCTGTAGACCAGGCTGGCCTTGAACTCAGAAATCCGCATGCTTCTGCCTCCCAGAGTGCTGGGATTACAGGCGTGCACCACCACTGCCCGGCCCTACTTTGTATATTTTAGACATTAACAGTATATTAGATATGCAATGGGTAAAGGTATTTTTGATTGTGCAGGCTGCCAGTTTATCTGGGTGATAGTATCCTGTGCCCTACAAAAGCTTTGCACTTTCATTAGCAATTCATCAATTGCTGTCTTAGTGCTTGTGCTAATGGTACCCTGTTCACAGTGTTTTTTCCTGTGTCAATGTATTTAAGGCTATTTAACACTGTCTCTACTCTCAGGTTCAATGTATCTGGTCTAGTGTTGAGGTCCTTGATCTCTTCGGGTCTATGGATTATAGCATGGTTATCCTGTATTTTATGACTTGTAAGTGAATACATATCACACGTTTTCATTTAGGTCTGGTTTACCTCACTCAGGATGATATTTTCCATTTCCATCCATTTTCCTGTGAAATTCATAATGTCCTTGTTTTTAATGGCTGAGAAGTATTCTATTGTATAAATGAACCATATTTTCTTTATCCATCCTTCAGTTCAAGGACATCTGGATTGTTTCCAGTTTCTGTATACTATGAAAAAAGCTGCCATGATTATGTCCTTGTGGAATGGTGGAGAAATTTTGCATACACGCCCAGGAGTGGTATAACTGGGTCTTCAGGTAGAACTATTCCCAATCTTCTGAGAAACTGACAGACTGATTTCCAGAACAGTTGTACATGTTTTCACTGCCATCACCAGTAGAGGAGTGTTCCCCATGCTCTGCAACCTCTCTATTATGTACTGACCTTCAAGTTTTCAATTGTATTTATAATGATGATTGCAAGGTAGAATCTCAGAGTCCTTTTGATTTGCATTTCTCTGATGACTAACGATGTCGAACATTACTTTAGGTACTTCTCATCCACATTCTGAAGAGAATTCTTGGTTTGACTGTGTGCCCCATTTTTTAATTGGGTTATTTGAATTGTTGCCTAACTTCTTGAGTTCTTTATATATTTTGGATATTAGCCTTCTGTCAAATGTAAGGTTAGTGAAGATCTTTTCCTAATCTATAGGCTGTTGTTTTGTCCTAATGACAGTGTCCTTACAGTGACTTTTTAGCTTCATGAGGTACCAATTAGTAATCCTTGACCTGGGTGCCTGAGTCATTGGTGTTCTGTTCAGGAAATTGTGTCCCGCACTGATGAATTCAAAGCTGTTTCTCACTTTCTGTTCTATTAGATTTGGTAGTGTATCTGATTTTACTTTGAGGTCTTTGATCCACTTGTACTTGAATTTTGTGTACGATGATAAATATGGATCTATTTACATTCTTCTGCATCCATCCAATTATACTAGCACTATTTGATAAAGATATTCTTCCTTTTCCATTGTATGGTTTTAGATTCTTTGTCAAAATTCAAATGTCCATAGGTATGTAGGTTTATTTCTGAGTTTTCAGTTATATTCCATTTATCTACTTGTCTGTTTCTATACCAATACCATGCAGGTTTTTTTAATCACTATTGTGCTATAGTTCAGGAATAGTAATACCTCCAGAAATTCTTTTATTTTTCATGATCATTTTAGCTGTTCTGTTTTTTTTTTGTTTGCTTTTCCACATAAAGTTGAGAATTGTACTCTCAGTATGAAGTTGAGTATTGATCTTTCAAGATTTGTAAAGAATTGTGCTGTAATTTTGATGGACACTGCAATGAATCTGTAGATTGCTTTTGTTAAGATGCACATTTTTGCAGATGATATGGTAGTATACATAAATGCCCCAAAAATTCAGAGGATCCATACAGCTGATAAGGATATTTTGCAAAGTTGCAAGATACAAACTTACCTCAAAGACATCAAGAGCCTTCCTCTATACAAGCAATAAACAGACCAAGAAATAAATTAGGGACACTAAACTCTTCACAATAGCCACAAATAATATAACATACCTTGGTAGAATTTTTACTGAGTAAGTGAAAGACCGACAAGAACTGCAAGTCTCTGAAGAAAGAAATTGAGGAACATATCAAAAGATGGAAAGGACTCTCATGCTTATTGATTGGAAGTTGCTAATTTTGTGTGTTAATTTTCTAGAGGATCTATTTTAAAAAACAACCTAGAGAACAATCTATAATAGGCTGTATAAAAGAAACATCCAAAAGTCAGTAAAGCAGTTACAAATGACAGACACCAAAATCACATATACACATGGAATTTCAGGAAGCTAAGAGTGAAAGAATTGGGAAAGACAATAAACAATTAAAGACTCAGTAGGCTAATTTTCCCCCCCAAAGCTTGACTATAGAAAAGTAACAGGTAGATATTTATTTTTCAGGAAAAAAAATCTTATGGAACTCTGCACCATGCTTAGAAATTCCAGCAACAACAATCTGGCAAATGTATTCAGAAAACACAGGCACACCTTTATTTTCCAATTTTCAATATATATTTTTTAAGAGAAATCCTTTATTGAGACCACCCAGGAGTGACACTTGGGTAAAATGGAAGTAAGCACACCACAAGCCACAAAAGCAAGGTATAATATAGCTGATGATTAACACATGGGGGAGATGAAGGCAGAATAAGGAACTGCCAGAATTTCAGGAGAAAGGGGTTTTGGATGATTCATGGAATCTAGCATACCTGATTTGTTGGTTCAAGATAAAAGCTCAGATTTGGAAGGTATTTTCAGCTACCATGCTACAGAACAAATTAATACTGAAATAGCTATCTATAAATTATCACATTTCTGAAGGAAATAAATATGCAAAATTATTTTATGTAATTTATATTGCAAAAACCAATTCAAAATTAAAATTTATTATGACACTAAGGGTCTTTGTATTCATTTGTAATGCAAATATTATTAATTCTTTTGAGATCTATATACTCTAATAATATATAGATCCATTATAATAATATATAGACCATTCTAATTAAGAATATGCATACATATTTTAAACTATTTGAAAGGAACACATTTTTTACCACAACAGAAGTTTGTCTATCATGTAAAAAAATATCAAAAGATTATCTTTAATCTAGTTTTCATTACTAGCTTACACAACTTATTAAGGTATTTGTAAATGTATTTTTATTTATTGTATATTGAATTACTTACAATACCCAACAAGTTACTGAACTTTACAATAATCAATAGGAGGAATACATGACACTTTGCTCATGTGGCTGTAATGAAGCAATAAAATGGTTATACTCTGACTGGATATGATTCAAAGATGCATTTCTGAAACACGATGTATCAGTTTATGGAGAAAATATATGACTTTTGTAAAAAAAACTAATAAGAACCATTTAAAACAAACATTAAAGAACTTCAGTGCATTTATAGATAAGGACAATTATTTGGATATTTAAGCACAAAGATATAATCCTTCACATTAGAGAATAAATTAGTAAAACCATTGAATATGCCATAACATCATTCTGTCTAAAAATAAAATCTTTTCATAAAACAGTATCTATAAAATTATGGGTATAACTTATCAAACAAAGAACCTTACTCATGCCAGAGAAGTGTTCTCCCACTGAGCATTCACTCTTTATGGTCACAGCCTGTGGTTATGGAGTGCAAAGATTGAGACAAAATTTTCATTACATACTTGCAGTTATATAAAAGATAATACTTTTTATAATGTTTTTCCATAGAAATTAGATTTCCAAATGCAAATTAAGAAAAGTGTCAGAGACTTTCCCCCAAAATACAAGTTTGTGATGATTTCATAGGAAATTTCTATGAAAGTTTTTCAACAATAGCTCATTATGAGGGTATTTAAGGAGTTCCAGGATTCAGAAAAAAAGAAGAAATGATATCAACTTATGTTGTGTTGTACGTGGGTATGTTTGTGGGTATGTGTGTCATTGGCCTGCTAATGATCTCTCAAATTAACAAAGATATCACAAAAAAGAAAACTACCATATTTTGGAGCCTCGACCAGAATGTACTGCTAATTTTATATGAGAATCTAGGGAAAGAGAGTTTCATATATAAATCACAATCAAGTAGAATATAGAATACACTTGAAGATAGAGGTGGGAGTACCTGTGTGGCCAATCTGGTCTACAAAGAGAAAGTGAGTTCTAGGACAGCCAATGATATTTCACGGAGAAATTTGACTTAAAAAAACCAAAAAGTATGTGGATTGCTACAATATGCCTTATTTGAGAATTCTTCCAGTGTCTATTTGCACCCAGAGCTGATCCTGTGCCACAGCCACCATATCCACATATCATTGGAGAGAGCTGGTCTCCCGGGAGTGCTGACTCACCTGTGAGGACCGGTAAGATGGTGCAAGAAGAACCCACCCTGAGTCATAGGGGCACAGGAACCAAGGAACACCCAGGGACAGGATCCTTCTGGTTTCTGTCTGCACCCTGAGGCTGACCCTGTGCCACAGCTACCCACACGTAAATTCCTTCTAGAGAGAAGTGGTCTCCCAGGAGTTCTGACATACAGGATAACAGGAGAGACAAGCCACAGCCAGAGACAGCAAAAACAGCTAACACCAGAGATAACCAGAAGGTGAAAGGCAGGGGAAAGAAAATAAGCAACAGAAACCAATGCTACATGGCATCATCAGAACCCAGTTCTTCCACCACAATGAGCCCAAACACCCCAACATACCAGAAAATCAAGACTCTGATTAAAAATCACATCTCATGATGATGATAAACAACTTTAAGAAGGACATAAATAACTCCCTTGAAGAAATACAGGAGAACACAGGTAAACAGCTTGAAGCCCTTAAAGAGGAAACACAAAAATACCTTAAAGAATTATGGGAAAACATAACCAAATGGGTGAAGAAATTGAAGAAAACCTTCCAGGATCTAAAAATAGAAATAGAAATAATAAAGAAATCACCAAGGGGGACAACCCTGGCGATAGAAAACTCAGGAAAGAGATCAGGAGTTGTAGATGCAAGCATCATGAACAAAGACAGGAGATAGATGAGAGAATCTCGGATATAGAAGATACCATAGAAAACACTGACGAAACAGTCAAAAAATGCAAAAGGCAAAAAGCTCCTAACATCTAGGAAATCTAGGACACAATGAAAGGAGCAAACCTAAGGATAATAGGAGTATATAAATAATAGTATAGAAGAGAGTGAAGGTTATCAAATTAAAAGAACAATAAATATCTTCTACAAAATTATAGAAGAAAACTTCCCTAACCTAAAGAAAGAGATGCCCATAAACATACAAGAGGCCTATGGAACTCCAAAGAGATTGGACCAGAAAAGAAATTCATACTGTTACATAGTAGTCAAAACATTGAATGCACACAACAAAGAAAGAATATTAAAAGCAGTAAGGGGAAAAGGTCAAGTAACATATAAAGGAAGACATATCAGAATTACAGCAGACCTCCTACCAGAGATTATGAAAGCTATAAGATCCTAGGAAGATCTTATACAGACTCTAAGAGAGCACAAATGCCAGTCCAGACTACTATGCCCAGCAAAACTCTCAGTTGCCATAGATGGAGAAACCAAGATATTTCATGACAAAACCAAATTTACGCAATATCTTTCCACAAATCCAGCTCTACAAGTGATAAGAGATGGAAAACACCAACCCAAGGAGGGACACTGTGCCCGAGAAAAAGCAAGAAAGTAATCTTCTTTCAACAAACCAAAAAGATAACCAAACAAATATAAAAATGCCATCAAAACCAAAAGGAAGCAACAATAACTATTCCTTAATATCTCTTAACATCAATGGACTCAATTCTCAATGAAATGACAGAGTAACAGACAGGATATATAAACAGGACCCAGCATTTTGCTGCATACAGTAAACACACCTCAGTGTCAAACAGAGTCACTAACACAGAGTAGAGATCTGGAAAACAATTTTCCAAGCAAATGGTCCCAGGAAACAAGCTGGATTAGACATTCTAATATTGAATAAAAGCAACTTTCAACCTACATTATCAAACGGGTTAAGGAAGAACACTTCATACACATCAAAGGAAAAATCTACCAAAAAGAACTCTCAGTTCTGAACATCTATGCACCAAATGCAAGGACACCCATTTTCATAAAAGAAACTCTACCTCTTCTAAAGTTCAAAGCAAACATTGTACCTCACACAATAATAGTCATAGACTTCAACATTCCACTCTCATCAATGGACAGATCATGGAAATACAAACTAAACAGATACACGTTGAAACTAACAAGTTATAGACCAAATGGATTTAGCAGATATCTCTATTCATTAAAAATAAAAGAATATACTTTCTTCCTGGCACCTCATGGTACTTTCTCCAAAATTGATCATGTAATAGGTCAAAAACTAGACCTCTACAGATATAAGAAAACTGATGTAATCTCGTGCATCCATTCAGATCACCACAGACTAAGGCTGATCTTCAATAGCAAGAAAAATAACAGAAAACCTACATACTCAGGAAAGCTGACAATGACCTACTGAAGGAGAAAATAAAGAAACTAAAAAGTTTTTATACTTTAATGAAAATGAAGGCACAATACAGCCCCCCCCCCAAAAAAAAAACTTATGAGACACAAGGAATGCATTGCTAAGAGGAAAAACCATTGCTTTAATTGCCTCCAAAAAGAAACTGAGATAACATGCTCTAGCAACTTAACAGCACAACTGAAGACTCTAGAACAAAAAGAACCAAATATACCCAATAGGAGTAGACAGCAGGAAATAATCAAACTGAGAGATGAAATCAACCAAGTAGAAACAAAAAGAACTATCCAAAGAATCAACCAATCTTGGAGCTGGTTCTTTGAGAAAATAAACAAGATAAATAAACCAGACTAAACAGAGAGCACAGAGACAGTATCCAAATTAACAAATTCAGAAATAAAATGAGAGATATAATAATGGAAAATGAAGAAATTGAAAAAAACCACCAGATCCTACTACAAAAGTGTATATTCAATGGAACTGGAAAATCTGGATGAAATGAACAATTTTATAGATAGATACCAAATCAAGATCAGATAAATGATCTAAACAGTCCCATAACTCCTAAAGAAATAGAAGCAGTCATTAAAAGTTTCCCAACCAAAAAAGTTCAGGACCAGATGGGTTTAGTGTAGAATTCTCTCAGATCTTCAAAGAAGACCTCATATTAATACTCTTCAAACTAATCCACAAAATAGAAACAAAAGGAACACTACCCAATTCATTCTATGAATAAACAGTTACTCTGAGTATTCTCCCTTGGAAATGGAATTGTTTCTGTCTGATCAGGAACTTTTCACAATTTTCTTTCATAGAGAGCTTCATAAGAGATTTTTTTCTACTTCTATCATGTTTAACGTTACAAATAGATTTTTAAAACTAAAACAAAACAAAACAAAAAACTAAAGTATGTCTTTGGGAACAAAAAGATGCCTCATTTCCAAGAACATCATAATTTTTAAAAAATGTCTGAAATAAGTGTCAATAAAAGACTACAAAATGCTATGGAAGTTTATTTGATGTTTTTCAGTGCTATCTCTTTATCGCTTTGATAAAGATATTAGTTCTTTATTAATCTATACATCTAAAACAAATCTAGTGGGACTATCAACAAAATTTCATCAGAATTCTCAAGGTGAATAAAAATCTCTGTTGGAAAAGTAAGTTAAACATAGCCCAGAAAGTCAGGAGCATATTTTGTATCCACACATGACAGGAATCCCATAACTAAAAGTGTATGCTATGCATACAACAACAAGTAGGTGGACAATGGAACAGTGTAAGTTTCAGGAAGAAATATAAATATATGTGGAATTTTTTATGTTATTAAAAAGTTTATTGAATAATTGCAAAGAGAGTATCCTACATGGCAGTAACAGAGGAATCAGTAGACCAAGGATATTTGATTAGGCAAGGAAAAACAGGTCATTGAAGAATGTGTGGAGTACTAATTCCCCTCTGAGGGGAAAAGAAAGTCTGCTTCTATTCTAGACAAATGATAACAGGAAAAATTCCAAATGCATTAGAGTTCTGAGTGATTTGTAAACAGTCAAATATGAGGAACACCCGTACAAGAGGAAAGGTCTTTTCAATTCACATGACACCCAGAAGTTAACTTATGAAACACCATGAGTATAAAAAATAGATGTGGTATTGTTGGGATGTAGCTCAGTAGGAGAACTCTTATCTGGCATGAGTAAGGTTCTGTCTTTGATATGTGGTTTCTACAAATGCCAAAATAAATAAATTCAGTAAAAATAAGGCCAGCAAAATCAAAAGATAAATATCAAATTGAGAGAAAACTATATGAACTTATGTCATGCAAAAATAGTTCATTCATCTACTGGGAGGACAGAAGAACTGGAAGGGAAAACAGGCTAAGGATTCATAGAATTCACTAAAAAAGGAATATGAACCATGCAAAAATACATGAAGTCATTTAACTACGGAAAGGAAGATTTATTTTAAATAATTCTATGTTTTGAGAGCAGATGTTCCTAGACTTATTGCTTAGAATATAAATTGGTTGATACAGTTTCTATGAGAAACAGTTTGGTAAAGATGACATGTACATAAATTCTATACCATAATGTGCATGTTTGTGACATGATGCATGTAGTAATTTGTTAAGCACTAGGTAAATCAGTAAAACCATAGAGGGAAACTAAATACGCTTTGGTATCTACCATTGTGAGGTGAATTTATTGTAGGAAACACATCCACATACTGGAACCATGAAGACTCATACAAAAGGTGAATTTCATGTATAATGGCTTTTGAAATTGGAGGAGAATCTACACATGTAGATCTGAAACATCTCTGAAAAGATACACAATTCTGACAATCCTACTTCTTATGGAAAAGAGGAACTGGAGAGCAGGTGCACAGGTGTCTGAAGGGATCTGCGGATTATGAACTTCCTAATAAATTGAATGGTGTACATATATTAATAGGAAAAGTTGCATAGCTCTGTGGTCCATAGGAACAAATTAAACACAGTGAACAAGCTTATCAAAAGAAATGAATATGAAAGAATATCAAGATAAAATTAGCCTTCAATCCCCTGTTCTTCTTTCTCAGTAAACATACTCCTCCTTTAGTGACAGCCTCACATACATCCATCAGTCTCTGGAGTAGTCTTCAAACCCTCATGTTTTATTTATCTCAAAAGGTATTTGTACCCTTCCAACAATTTCTAATCAAAATTATATTGGTCCATCTCAACTCACCAGGTATTTCTTGCAGTTTTAAGACATTTAATTTCTGTAGAAGCTACTACATTTTAGAACAATATCAGAGAAAAATGTTGCTGACAAATCATGCATTTGAGTCAATTAGAAGAAGACAGATATCTTATAAAAAGTACTTTAAATAAACATTGAATAATCGTCTCATTTACTGGGTAATTTTAATGTGTGTTAAAATGTATTTTTGATCTTATGGTTTACTTAACATAATAACCATTTGTCAATGAATTATGGGCCCAATGACTCCTTTGCTCATTTTTTCCATAAAATTAAGTATATTTCTGAATTTTTCATTCATGGGAACAGTATTTACATAATTTCCCCCCTCCTTCTGCATCCTACACCTCCTTTCATGTGTTGCAGGATATTCCTTATCCTGTCACATTGAGGCAGTGAGAGGTCTGTGATTGGACAGAAAAGAGGAGGCGGGGTTAGGACTTGGGAGGTGAGAGAGCAGATACCTGAGCACTGGGAGGAAGAGATGCCTATCAAGATGGAATCAGACATCACATTATCTAAAGGTTAGAAATTAGAATAAGACCTTTATCATTGTAATTTGGCATCTTGTAATTGTGATCTTCATATACATAACTACAATTGGTTAACTATTTAAGATTAAGAGTCAATCTTTACCGGGTAATTGAAATGAGTAGGCACTGGGTGGAAGCGAGATGAATATGAGGGAACAACACCGGTAGCCTGGGACCTCTGCTGAAGAGACAGCCAGGCTGGCAGGACTGCCAGAGAGCTTGGGTAACATGTAGCAGGATCCTGCCAGGATATAGTGTCAGACCGGCAGATCTCGGAAGTGTGGTCTGGCACTGTGGAGAGTTGGCAGTAGGTTCTTTGTTAATAATTCCCACTATACTCATGCTACCCGCCTTGATCCCTCCCAAATTAATGTTCTGTATTTATTGTCACATGTATATGCTTATATGCACAGGTATATACATATATACATATAATATGCCTACATACACATAAAACCTATGCCATCTGTTTACTGTTGCCTATACGTGTATGTTCTTTGGGCACTTGCTATTACAGAATCAAGTAGGAGACCCATCCCTAGGAAATACTAATACTCTTTCTGTCGGAAATCAATTATATCTGTTTCTTTTCCTCTAGGATAGAGATGAGATTTTTTTCCCCATGCAAGTTGGCCTGTTGACCGGTGTCATTGTCTAGGTCTGGTTTGGGCGATCATAATGTTGAGGCTTCCTGTCATCCATAGACAACACAACTTTTCAGCAGAATTTCTTTTCCTCCAGCTCTGTCAACCTTTCTGCCCCCTCTTCTTGATGTTCTTTGAGCTCTAAGTATAGAGGTTGTGCTTTAGATATATCATTTCAGGCACAGCAGCCACTCGTTCTCTGTGTTCTGGTCAGTTGCATCTTTCTGTAGAGGTCTTCCTCTGCTACGTAAAAAGAAGCCTACTTGATAGCAATATATATTTTCTTAAATTAAAGGTGAACTTAAAATATTAATAAAACAGTTTCAAAGTAAACACTATACAAATCCTATATACTTTAATGATTAGATACTGAAATTTGTTTCTACTATGTGCTTTATCCTTTTAAGTTAACATATTTACATATAATTTATAAATAATAGTTATGCATAATGCTAGTATGCATATGTTTTTTACTTAAGAATATATAATTAAAGCATTTGTTTGTCTCTGCCATGTAAAAAAGAAAAAAATACACGTAGTATAGAAGACACAGTGAAAAGCGCCAGCACAAGTCATGACTTTCTAAATGAAAGTCTGTTGAGGATTGAAGATCCAGAAATGAACCCACACACCTATGGCCACTTGATCCTCGACAAAGAGGCTGAAAACATCCAATGGAAAAAAGATAGCCTTTTCAACAAATGGTGCTGGTTCAACTGGAGGTCAGCATGCAGAAGAATGCGAATTGATCCATTCTTGTCTCCTTGTACTAAGCTCAAATCCAAATGGATCAAGGACCTCCACATAAAGCCAGACACTCTGAAGCTAATAGAAAAGAAACTGGGGAAGACCCTTGAGGACATCGGTACAGGGAGAAAGTTTCTGAACAGAACACCAATAGCGTATGCTCTAAGAGCAAGAATTGACAAATGGGACCTCATAAGGTTACAGAGTTTCTGTAAGGCAAAGGACACCATCAAGAGGACAGATCGGCAACCAACAAATTGGGAAAAGATCTTCACCAATCCTACATCAGATAGAGGGCTAATATCCAAGATATATAAAGAACTCAAGAAGTTAGACTCCAGAAAACCGAACAACCCTATTAAAAAATGGTGTACAGAGTTAAACAAAGAATTCTCACCTGAAGAACTTCGGATGGCAGAGAAGCATCTTAAAAAATGCTCAACTTCATTAGTCATTAGGGAAATGCAAATCAAAACAACCCTAAGATTTCATCTTACACCAGTCAGAATGGCTAAGATTAAAAATTCAGGAGACAGCAGGTGTTGGAGAGGGTGTGGAGAAAGAGGAACACTCCTCCACTGCTGGTGGGGTTGCAAATTGGTACAACCACTCTGGAAATCAGTCTGGCGGTTCCTCTGAAAACTGGCCACCTCACTTCCAGAAGATCCTGCTATACCACTCCTGGGCATATATCCAGAGGATTCCCCACCATGTAATAAGGATACATGCTCTACTATGTTCATAGCAGCCCTATTTATAATTGCCAGATGCTGGAAAGAACCCAGGTATCCCTCAACACAAGAGTGGATGCAAAAAATGTGGTATATCTACACAATGGAGTACTATTCAGCCATTAGAAACAATGAATTCATGAAATTCTTAGGCAAATGGATGGAGCTAGAGAACATCATACTAAGTGAGGTAACCCAGACTCAAAAGGTGAATCATGGTATGCACTCACTAATAAATGGTTATTAACCTAGAAAACTGGAATACCCAAAACATAATCCACACATCAAATGAGATACAAGAAGAAAGGAGGAGTGGCCCCTGGTTCTGGAAAGACTCAGTGAAACAGTATTCGGCAAAACCAGAACGGGGAAGTGGGAAGGGGTGGGAGGGAGGACAGGGGAAGAGAAGGGGGCTTATGGGACTTTCGGGGAGTGGGGGGCTAGAAAAGGGGAAATCATTTGAAATGTAAATAAATTATATCGAATTAAAAAAAAAAGAAAATCTGTTGAATCATCTGGTAAGTTGTGTATCAGGATGTTAATTGGAGAGGGAATCTTAATTGTAAGAATTTTCAGTCAGAAAGGTTAGCACCTGGTCCCAAACTCATTTTTACATATGAGAAATACTGAGAACCAGTGAATATAAGAAATAGTCTCTGTTTCTTATCTGGCACATAGTTATGTAGCACAAAGATATAGAATCAAAACTTTCTTAACATTGGTTTTTCTGTGATATAATGCATAGAGACTTTTGGATAAATATAAATGTAGATATCTACAGAAAAATTGATCTCTATCCACACACACACACACACACACACATCCTAGATTACCCCAGTTTTCTTACAATTTTGTTTTGACCTATTTATCCATGTCTTTTTTTTTTCAGTCTTACCAAATATCACATTTTCTTCGAGAAAGTTAAATATTAAATTCCTATTCAGCATATACATTTTAAATGCTAATCAGAATGAGAAAATCTTTTGAAGCCTGTTGCTCAGTATTTGTCCATTTTCTGTAAAAGAACCCCCCCCCCCCCAACTCTAAAATACATTTTCTCATATGACATCTCCTGGGAGGGCAAAATCAAACATGTCCCCATCGCAGTCAGGGTACTGACAGACAAACTGCTAATCCTGAAAGGACTCTACGCTTAGCTTAGCGAACCAGGAAATGTACTGAGTTGCTTCCTGAAGCGTGGGTAACTAAAGGCAACCGTACTGCTGAAAGGCTCACCCAGTATGAAAGCTAAATCACAAGCTTTGTTCACTTTGGAGACCCGCTCAGTGGGTCACAGTTCCCTCTGCCCAAATTTTATTGCCAATATAACCTTAAGGTTGAATATTGTTTTAGGAAGTGATGAATTTATTTATTTACACTCCATATTTTATCACCCCCCCATCCATCCTCCGACTGTTCCACATACCATACCTCCTCCCCACACCCCATGTCTCCTGTCTCCATGTCGATGCTCCCCCCCCACCTGACCTGTAAACTCCCTGGGGCCTACAGACTCTTGAGGGTTATGTGCATCCTCTCTGAATGAACACAGACCCGGCAGTCTTCTGCTGTATGTGTGTTGGGGGCTTCATATCAGCTAGTGTATGCGGGCTGTTCGGTGGTCCAGTGTTTTGAACCTTCTATTTTTTGCTTCCTTCCTGAGTCTTTAGGAGCCTTCCTTCAGGTTAGAAAGTGTCAGTTTAGAGGGAACTGCTAAGTAAGAATTTATTTTTTACCAATATCCTGAGAACAACCAACATGAGAAATATATAGCCAACTGTAAGCAGAGAAAATGAAGAGCAAGCCGAGACAGGATTTGGTGACTCCTATTGATTTGCAAAGACGTAGTCAGAAAGAAGCAGTCATTTGTTTTCCATGTGAGTATGGTGTGCATGTATATGTGCTTGCATGTGTGGGTACAGATTTGTATGTGATCCCAGGTCCCTGTGGAGACCAGGGATTACTGTCTATAGAGTCTGGAATGCTTTCCACTTTGTATGTAAAGGCAAGCACTCCACCTGAATCCAGAACGCACATCGTGGCTAATGTTCATCTCTGTGTTCTGATTGGTAGAACTATAGATGCCCTGCCATACCCACTCAACATTCTGTGGGCTCTGCACATCTGAATGTACCATTTCCTGCCCGCAAAGCAAGCACTTTAACCACAGAACCATCTTCTCAGCCCTTCAAAATTCATTCTAATGCAAAACTGTAAAAGCAAGTCATTATCCTGAGTATGCACTAAATTTTCTCTTGATGAGAACTAAAATCATAAATATGACACAACTGAGGGCACATCCTTAAAAAACGGAGAAATCGAAAGTATCCAGGTAATTAAAACACATTTTTAATATTTTGATCACATTTGTATGTTTCTTCTAAAGTAAGTACAGTGTGAAAACTTTGAGTTTGTATTGATCTAGCTTGTACTAGGAAGTTAATGTGTTGAGAAACGGCAGAATTGCAATAGGTAAGCACTTGGGTAAGAACGTACAGTTACTTGGAATGTAATCTTTGTTGCTTAGGCTCCATGCCAGGACCTTAGTTTGTGTTAGTCGGGAAACTTAGAGATCCATATTTTTCTTCTAAGGAGACTGAAATCTATACTTTCAGGAAGTAGTCTAAAACAATTTCTAAAACTCCGGGCTGAGGCAGCCTTGGCTTTTAAACTTCTGTGTTACAGGAGTCTCAGAAACCCTCTGAGGCAGCGACAGCTCCACCCTGTTCCGCCTGACTCCTTGGCAGGCCGCAACTACATTTCCCAGAAGCGCGGCGGCTTTTACGTCAGCGTGCTGCTTTACGGCAGCATTTTACAGCATTTCAAAGCTCTGGTCGCTGTGCGTTCTTCTGACATGGGGTCTTCATTGTCGCTGAAAACAGATGTTTCGTCTTCTGCTTCCACGGCTGTTTCCCCAAACCCACCCGCGAAAGCCGCCGTGCCGGCCTCTCTCGCCCAGGACCCCACGTATAAAAACTGCTGGAGTTGCCGCGTGCTGTCTGGCTGCACACTCTTAGGGGCGGGCACCTACGTCTACTTTGTGGCCAGGCGGCCTCTGAAGCAAAGAATCCCACCTGGCCCGGGCACCATAGCGCAGATGGTCATCGGCATCAGTGAGCAGGAGGGGTGCAGGGTGAGGGGCGAGGGGTGGGAGAGATAGTGGGATGGCGGCGCCTTTCCCCTCACTGTCCTGTAAGAAAGATTACTAAATGATCTTCCTTTCTTCAACAATGCGAGGGTTAAATAAAAGGCTTTTTTGCGGAGTACTGGATAAATTAAAATGTAATTTACAGAAGGCACTTTTCTTCTTGTTCTTTTTTTTTCCCCCCAGGTATTGCCTGTTGGGGTGTAATTGTTCTGATAGACCCCAAAGGGAAGTCCTACCGAGTTGTTTGAAAATACCAGCAGTTCATTGTTGTCTTCCGTCACTGGCTGCGAGGCAGACAGAACAAGCATTGGGTTGGTGGATATTCTTTGCACACACGGCCAAGGATGTACCAAGAAGACCGTGAAAATATGAGCTGTCGTGCTTTGGCTATGGATGCTTACGGTTTACCAACTCTCAGGTTATAAAGGGACAAATAAATCCCTTGGAAGCAAACATGGTCCTCTGTCTTGTCCAGGGAGGTTATGTGTGACTCAATTTATACGGAAAGATAACGTTTTGAGAACATACTAAAATGGGATGAATGATAGGCCAATAGCGAAATAAATTTTTTTTTAAATAATAAGTAGTTCTTTTAATTTTTCTAAATGTATCAACAGCTGTTGGAAACCTCACCTGAATAGGTACATGAAACTTGTTCATGCTTTCCAAAGTGTCTTCAAGTTTATCACTGAATGAGCGTTGCTGATTTGTTATTTCATCTTGGACCTGTGATGCAGCGAATTTTTCTTCCTAGTTCTGTCTTTCACAACTGGGTTAGTTTCAAAGAAGCAGGAGTTCCTTTATACATTAAATGTCAATATGTAATAAAAGATGTAAATGACTAAATATTTGAGAAAAATTCCAAAAGAAAAATCTGTTGATGGCTTTTTCCATAGGTATTTAGGATGGATTCATAAAGGCTTTGAAAAGTTACAAGAAATGTGTGCTTACTGTCACTAATACTGAGGCTTCTCGGCAAACATTTGTTTAGGTGGTTCTTCAAGGCAGAAAGGGACTATTAAATTCAGTACCAATTAACAATTTTGAGCAAGTAATATTGTTCAGTGGAACTTCTGTACAAGCTGGGAAACCCCATCTACCTCCTTCCATCAACCCTGTACGCACTGGGAAAACTGACAAAGAATGGCGCCCAAAGCCCAGTTCTACGTATCTGGGATCCAGTGCAGCCTGCCTTTCTGGCATGGCCTGCCCACTCAAGTGCCCACCAGTGTGCCCAGCTTCTGACCATACATGGGGCAGCCCAGCTTCTGGCTGACATCATCCTGTGAGGCCTATAGAACCTTCCTGCCTTAGTCCTGACTGGAACTTCCTCAGCACAGATCTTGGGAACTAGAGAACCCACAGGGAAGGAGAGCCAAATAAATCTGCATTTATTTGCTTTTAATCTGCTCTGACCTGCCTATATTTATATAGGAGAGAAAATACTTAATAATTAAGACTCTAATATTTTTAATTGTATACATGAATATGACCTATTTGATCATGGCTCCTCTGTTATTCTTCCAACTCTTATCTACCTCTGGAACCCTTCCCTTCAATAAGTTCCCCTCTTGTCTTATTTTGTTTTTTTATTTTTAAATGGTATACTGAGTTTAATTAGGATTGCCTGCAAGTGTAGGTTGGAGTCTTGAAGTAATGAAGTGAATTTTGTTTTTTTTTTTTTTTAATTGTTTCTGGATACATCAGAAAATTATTTATAATGACTGTAATGGTGCCATTTATTTACTATGGGTTTTTTTTTTTTTTTTCCGACCTGACACTTGTGTTTTCTGGGAAGAAGAACCTCAATTTAAAAACAACAACAAAAAACAATCCCCTTTTGGATTGCCTATGGGCAAATCTGGGACATCTTTTTTGATTAATGATTATGTGGGAAGGCCCACCCCACTGTGGATAGTACCTCCCCTCACTAGTAGTCCTGGACAGTATTAAAAAGCAGGCTGAGCAAGCAGAAGGAAGCAACCCAGTAAGCAGCACTCTCCAAGGTTAAGGTTTCAGTTCCTTCCCTGAGTTCCTACCTTGACTTCCCTGATAATTGACAGTAACCTGTAAACCAAATAAACACTTCTCTCACCAGGTAGTGGTAGCACACGCCTTTAATCCCAGCACTTGGGAGGCAGAGGCAGGTGGATTTCTGAGTTTGAGGAGAGCCTGGTCTACAGAGTGAGTTACAGGACAGCCAGGGCTATACAGAGAAACTCTGTCTCGAAAACAAACAAACAAATAAAAATAAATAAATAAACCCTTCTCTCCCCAAGCTACTTGTGGTCATGATGTTTTATCACAGCAGTACAAACCATAATTGAGATAAGCAGTATATTTGGAAATAGCAAAAGTACTTTAGTCTGCAATGTTGCTAATCAAAATTCATCTCAGCCTTTAACACATCATGTGTTTGGGGCTTTTATTTATTTATTTATTTATTTATTTATTTATTTATTTATTTATTTATTTATTTTCCTGAGAAGGGTCTTCAGCCCTAGTGCTGATTGCTAACTGCCTAGAGTGGTTGTTACTGAAAGCTGGGTGACTATAGCAGTTTATCTAATTGAAATGAAGTTTACCGTCCTTTCCATTAAATTTTTCTCTGCTCTAATGCTACTTGATTCCATTGTACCCAGAAGAGAACTTCAAGATTGGAAAATTATTCTCACAGACCCTACAGCTGTTTCATCAACTAAGTTTGTAAGAGTCTTAATCACTTATTGGCATTTCAACCAAGTTCATGTCTTTACCAATGGTTTCCATCTTGAGGAATCCCTGTCTTTGGTTAGTCATAGAGACTTTTCATCCATTAAAAGTTTTATCCTGAGATTAATTGAGTCATGTTCACAGGTTCTCCTTTGAATATTATTTGCTGTTTTCAACATATCTTCATTTACTATTGCTTTGGAATCTGAAAAGACACTAAGACGGAATACAAAATTTCTTCTACACTCATATTAATGTTTATAGTTTGGTCTCCTTCCATAAGTCGCACAATTCTTAATGGTGTTTAGAAATTGTGAATTGTTTTCAGGGTACTTTGCTGAGATCCATCAGAGGAATTCCCGTGGCATCTATAGCTGTATGAAATGCATCTCTTAAATAAGATTTGAAAGTTTAAAATTATACATCTATCAGAGTTCATGGGTTAGCTCATGTGTTGTCACTGAAGGGGATCCGGTTTTGTTCCTGTTTATGAATTCCTGTCAGTAGACCTCAACAGTGAACTTAAAATATGTAATAAGCTGTGATACAGACAGATGTGCTATTATCCAGGTGTGTTGTGTTTATAGGAGTAGGTGTAGCACCATTCTTAAAGTTCTTAAAGTGTTCATAAATTGAGTGTTGCCTTCACTCTAACATTGCCAGCATCATCAACTCCTAAGAGTCTCCTAAGAGACTCAGCTTGCGCTTTCAAGCTCTCACGCCTTGAAGGTGGACATTGTCCCTGCTGGAGCTATGAACATATAAGAGAGCATCATTTTTTAATATAAACATATAAATTGAATGAAAGTGGGCATTGCTCTCTCCTCAGCTATGAATATACCTGATAGCCTCTTTCAATATAAGGGTATGTCTTGAATGCATTGTTTAGTGCAGCTCCTGTTATCAATCACCCTAGTTAGATCTAAGGAACCTGCTTTAGCTTCTTTACCAGCACTTGCTACCTCACTTTGCATTTTTATCTTATGGTTATGAATTTCAATAAACTGTGTTCTCCTAAGTTCAATTTTTTTTATATATTGATATATTTTTTATTTACATTTCAAATGATTTCCCCTTTTCTGGGTCCCCACTCCCTGCAAGTCCCATAAGCCCTCTTCCATCCCCCTGTTCTTCCATCCACCCCTTCCCACTTCCCTGTTCTGGAATTCCCCTATACACTTGCTCTGAGTCTTTCCAGAACCAGGGGCCACTCCTCCATTCTTTTTGGACATCATTTAATTTGTGGATTATGTCCTGAGTATTCAAAGTTTCTAGGCTAATATCCACTTATCAGTGAGTGCATACCATGATTGATCTTTTGAGACTGGGTTACCTCACTTAGTATGATGTTCTCCAGCTCCATCCATTTGTCTAAGAATTTCATGAATTCATTGTTTCTAATGGCTGAATAGTACTCCATTGTGTAAATGTACCACATTTTTTGTATCCATTCCTCCGTTGAAGGACACCTAGGTTCTTTCCAGCTTCTGGCTACTACAAATAGGGCGGAGTTTCCTTATCCATCAGGGTTCGTTGAATTAAAGAGAGGGGAAAGACCTTCTTGCTCTAGCTTAGGTTTTGTCTTGGAGAAATCTGGCTGGCTTAATCATCTATCTGGATGCTAAAACATTTTTCATATCAGCACGAAAGCTGTTTTACTTTGTTAAGTTTGAAGGAATAACACTTTTCATTCCCGTCAAGAACTTTTCCATTGCATTTACAATTTTTTGGTGAGTTGATCTATTCTTCTGGCTAACCTGGTCTTCTACATGCTTTCTTCATTAATATTGGGTAGAAAATTGGAATACCCAAAACCTAATCCACACATCAAATGAGGTACAAGAAGAACGGAGGAGTGGCCCCTGGTTCTGGAAAGACTCAGTGTAGCAGTATAGGGCAAAACCAGAACAGGGAAGTGGGGAGGGGTGGATGGGAGAACAGGGGGAGGGAAGGGGGCTTACGGGACTTTCAGGGAGTGGGGGGGGGCAAGAAAAGGGGAAATCATTTGAAATGTAAATAAAAAATATATCGAATAAAAAAATCAAAGTGTTAATAAAAATATAACCTTTAAAAGAAAAAAGATTGGGTATTGCTTATCATTAAAGTACAAGTAGTGTGACTCTTCTTTCGCTTGACAGTTAAAGATTCTTGGGTTATTGTAATAATTTCAATATTGTGTTTCAGAATAAACAGGTCAGGGAGTAGGGTGGGATGGGGTAGGAAGAGATGTGCAATGACCGAGTGGAAGAGGAATCTACACACCTTTCAGACTCAAGCTGCCTCAAACAATACTCATGATACTGAGATGAAAACTCACCATAACAAATGTAATAATGAAAACTTTAACATTTTTTCTTGTACGTAGGATTTTTTGGTTTATTCTTCTCATACATTACGTGAAAAGATACAAACATTACAATGTTTCCCCTCCCTCCACTCTTTTCAGCCCTCCCTTCTCTGCACTGCCAATACACTCCTCCTTCATTTCCCTTCAGAAAAGAGCAGACCTCTCCAGGATATCAACTGGACATGACATAGCAAGTTACAGTATGATTAGGCACTAGGCAACCCAGTAGAAGGAAAGGGAACAAAAGAGTGAGAGACATGCTCTACTCCCACTTTTAGGATTCCACAAGAACCCTAAGCTATAACACTGTAACATGTGCAGAGAACCTAGTTCAGACCTGCACAATCTACATGATTGTTACTTTAATCTCTGAACTTTATAAGGTATGCTTAGTTGATTCTCTGGTGTGCTTTATCCCTCTGGTTCCTACAATCCTTCCTTCCTTTCTCCTATGGGATTTACTGAGATCTGCCTACTGTTGGACTGTGGGTCTGTGCCCCTGCTCCCATCTGTTGTTGGGGATGAAGTTCAGATCATCAAAAAAGTGAAGGGAGTCCCTGCCATGCATGGAGCCTTGGGTACTATCACCAGTACTACATAACCGGAATGGTACAACTGTGTCTCAGAGATTCAAAACTATCCCAGGGTATCTTTGTGGCCAATCTGATGAACAGATTCTATCTCAAACTGTAGGGTTGAGTTATGAGAATCACCAAATATCACACAGACATGCAGAAGATCAGAATTAGGTTCCTAGCACTCATTTCAAGTGTCACAATCACCTAAAACTCTTATCTTCAAGGGGATCTGAAACAACAGAGCAACATGGACACTGACTTGTGTGCATGTGTGTGTGTGTGTGTGTGCGCGCGCGCGCGTGCGTGCGTGCGTGCGTGCGTGTGTGTGTGTGTGTGTGTGTGTGTGTGTGTGCAAAGTATGTGCAAAGTATAATGAAGAGAATAAAAGGAGATAGTGTGGGTCACTGCACATTTAGACACTTTACTGCCTTGGAAGTTTGTATATATGAATAAGGTTTTATCAGTGAGTTTTACTCTTCAACACCTGTATCTGATTCTTTCCACTCGGAGCAATTTAGGGCTATGAACAAACCATTGTCCTTATGAAGTCTCTCAAAATAAGAAAAAAAAAAAGATAGAAAGAAAGGTGTCCAAACTTGTATTTTAGGAGTTCCTAAACATTTTTAAAAAAATGCTTCCAAACTTGTAGTACTAATCCAGCAATTTCAGTTTGTTGGAATTAAAGTCTATGATATTTACAAAAATATTTTAAGAAGACAGAAACCCTGTAGTTTTCCTTACTCTTCAGCTCTCTAACTGTTGCCATTCCTTCTTTTCCTCTCTGCCTACTCCCCTTTCCTCTGTTTCTTTGGTTTCTCTGTTCTTCAAGCCCCTTTGGATAATACTCCTTAAGCAAAACACGTTCAATAATGAATCCAGTATTATTTAGTAGTTTGAGAACTGAAGCATAATTTTGGTTAGTGGTATTTTGAATCCCTTTTCAACATAAAAATTAGATTTTAGAAAAAAATCATAATTACCTTAATAAGGGGAAAGGGGAAATACAAAAATCAATTTGAAATATACTCCCTCCTGGAACATTTTTTTTATTCGATATATTTTTATTTACATTTCAAATGATTTCTGCTCTCCCCACTCCCCGAAAGTTCCACTCCTTCCCACTGCCCTGTTCTGGTTTTGCCCTATACTGCTACAAGGAGTCTTTCCAGAAACAGGCCACTCATGTGTTTTCTTGTACATCATTTGATGTGTGGATTATGTTTTGGGTATTCCAATTTCTAGGCTAATATCCACTTATTAGTGACTGCATACCATGATTAATCTTTTGAGACTGGGCTATCTGACTTAGGATGATGTTCTCCAGCTCCATCCATTTGTCTAAGAATTTCATGAATTTATTGTTTCTAATGGCTGAATACTCCATTGTGTATATATACCACATTTTTTGCATCCATTCTTCTGTTGAGGGATACCTGGGTTCTTTCCAGCTTCTGGCTATTATAAATAGGGCTGCTATGAACATAGTGGAGCACGTATCCTTATTACATGCTGGGGAATCCTCTGGGTATATGCCCAGGAGTGGTATAGCAGGATCCTCCGGAAGTGATGTGCCCAGTTTTCTGAGGAACCGCTAGACTGATTTTCAGAGTGGTTGTACCAATTTTCAACCCCACCAGCAGTGGAGGAGTGTTGGTCTTTCTCCACATCCTCGCCAACACCTGCTGTCTCCTGAGTTTTAATCTTAGCCCTTCTGACTGGTGTAAGGTGAAATCTCAGGGTTATTTTGATTTGCATTTCCCTAATGACTAATGAAGTTGAGCATTTTTTAAGATGCTTCTCAGCCATTTGAAGTTCTTTGGGTGAAAATTCTTTGTTTAGCTCTGTACCCCATTTTTAATAGGGTTATTTTATTTTCTGAGATCTAACTTCTTGAGTTCTTTGTATATATTAGATATTAGCCCTCTATCTGATGTAAGGTTGGTGAAGATCTTTTTCCAATTTGTTGGTTGCCTATTTGTCCTTTTGATGGTGTCCTCTGCCTTACAGAAACTTTGTAATTTATGAGGTCCCATTTGTCTATTCTTGATCTTAGAGCATATGCTATTGGTGTTCTGTTCAGGAACTTTCCGCCTGTACCGATGTCCTCAAGGGTCTTCCCCAGTTCCTTTTCCATTAGCTTCAGAGGGTCTGGCTTTATGTGGAGGTCCTTGATCCATTTGGAGTTGAGCTTAGTACAAGGAGACAAGGATGGATCAATTTTCATTCTTCTGCATGCTGACCTCCAGTTGAACCAGCACCATTTGCACGGGTTGTTTTCAGCTCCTTTGTCGAGGATCAAGTGGTCATAGGTGTGTGGGTTCATTTCTGAATCTTCAACCCTACTCCATTGATCCACCTACCTTTCACTGTACAAATACCATGCAGTTTTTAACACTATTGCTCTGTAGTATTGCTTGAGGTCAGGGATATTGATTCCCCCAGAATTTCTTTTGTTGTTGAGAATAGTTTTAACTATCCTGGGTTTTTTGTTATTCCAGATGAATTTGAGAATTGCTCTTTCTAACTCTATGAAGAACTGAGTTTGGATTTTGATGGGTATTGCGTTGAATCTGTATATTGCTTTTGGCAAAATGGCCATTTTAACTATATTAATCCTTCTAAACCATGAGCATGGGAGATTTTTTCCATTTTTTGAGGTCTTCTTCCATTTCCTTCTTCAGAGTCTTGAACTTCTTGTCATACAGATCTTTTACTGGTTTGGTCAGAGTCACACCAAGGTACTTTATACTCTTTGTGGCTATTGTGAAGGGTGTTATTTCCCTAATTTCTTTCTCAGCCTGCTTATCCTTTGAGTATAAGAAGGCTACTGATTTGCTCGAGTTGATTTTATAACCTGCCACTTTGCTGAAGTTGTTTATCAGCTGTAGGGGTTCTCTAGTGGAGTTTTTGGTTCACTTAGGTAGACATGTCATCTGCAAATAGTGATAGTTTGACTTCTTCGGTTCCAATTTGTATCCCTTTGATATCCTTATGTTGTCTAATTGCCTGACCTAGTACCTCAAGTACAATATTGAAAAGATAAGGAGAGAGGGGGCAGCCTGGTCTAGTCCTTGATTTTAGTGGGATTGCTTCAAGTTTCTCTCCGTTTAGTTTGATGCTGGCTGCCGGTTTGCTGTATATTGCTTTAACGATGTTTAGGTATGGGCCTTTAGTAAAGTTTCTTTTACGAATGAGGTTGCCCTTGCATTTGGCACATAGATGTTCAGAATTGAAAGTTCTTCTTGGTGGATTTTTCCTTTGACCAGTAAGAAGTGTTCTTCCTCAAAAGTCTCTTTTGAGGACTTTAGGTTGAAAGTCAATTTTAACTGATATTAGAATGCCTACTCTGGCTCATTTCCTGAGACAATTGGCTTGTAAAATTGTCTTCCAGCCTTTTACTCTAAGGTAGTGTTTATCTTTAACACTGAGGTGTGTTTCCTGTATGCAGCAAAATATAGGGTCCTGTTTCCTTATCCAATCTGTTAGTCTATATCTTTTTATTCGGGAATTGAGTCCATTGATGTAAAGAGATATTAAGGAATAGTGATTATTACTTCCTGCCGTTTTTGATGTTATTTTTATATTTGAGTGGGTATCTTCTTTTGGGTTTGATGAAAGAAGGTTACTATCTTGCTTTTTCCAGGGTATAGTTTTCCTCCTTTTATTGGAGTTTTCTTCCTATTATTCTTTGCAGTGCTGGGTTTGTGGAAAGATATTGTGTAAATTTGGTTTTGTCACGGAATATCTTGCTTTCTCCATCTATGGTGATTGAAAGTTTTGCTGGGTATAGTAGTCTTGGCTGACATTTGTGTTCTCTTAGAGTCTGCATGAAATCTGCCCAGGATCTTCTAGCTTTCAGGGTTTCTGGTGAGAAGTCTGGTGTGATTCTGATAGGTCTTCCTTTATATTTTACTTGGCCCTTTTCTCTTATTGCCTTTAATATTCTTTCTTTGTTTAGTACATTTGGTGTTTTGATTATTATGTGACAGGAAATATTTCTGCTCAGGTCCAATCTGTTTGGAGTTCTGTAGGCTTCTTGTATATTCATGGGCATCTCTCTCTTTAGGTTAGGAAAGTTTTCTTCCATAATTTTGTTGAAGATATTTGCTGGCCCTTTCAGTTGTAAATCTTCACTCTCATCTATACCTATTATCCTTAGGTTTGGTCTTCTCATTGTGTCCTTGATTTCCTGGATGTTCTGGGGCACAAACTTTTTGCATTTTGCATTTTCTTGGACTGTTAAGTCAATAGTTTCTATGGTATCTTCGGCATCTGAGATTCTTTCTTCCATCTCTTGTATTCTGTTGTTGATATTTGAATCTATGGCCCCCAATTTCTTCCCAAGGTTTTCTATCTCCAAAGCTGTCTCCCTTTCTGCTTTCTTAGTTGTTTCTACTTCTGTTTTTAGATCCAGGATGGTTTTGCTCAGTTCCTTCTTTTGTTTGTTTTTGTTTTCCTTTAATTCTTTAAGAGATTTTTTTGTTTCCTGTTTCATGACTTCTGCCTTTTGACTCAAGTTCTCCTGCATTTCTTTAAGGTTTTTTGTGTTTCTTCTTTATTATCTTCTATCTCTAGAGCCTTATTCTCCTGAATTTCTTTAAGTGATTTTTGTGTTTCCATTATATGGGTTTCTAGCTTATTCAAGTTCCCCTGTATTTCTTTAAGAGATTCATTTATGTCCTTTTTGTGTTCCTCTAGCAGCATCATGACCAGTGATTTTAAATTCAAATCTTGTTTTCCTGGTTTGTTGGGGTATCCAGAACTTGCTGTTCTTGAAGAGTTTGGTTCAAACGCTGCCATATTGCCTAGATTTCTGTTGGTAGCACTCCTATGTTAGCCTTTTGCTTGTCTCTGGCTTGTGTTTGAGCCTCCTGTGAGACTGTAAGGCTATTTTCGCAATACTGGATTGCTGGCTTTCCCCTGGGTTTCACAACACTGGATGCTGCCCTCCTCTTGGGTGCCCTTGGAGCCCTTGTGTGCCTTGACCCAGATTGTCTCTGTGAACCAGGTGGTGCCCATTTAGTGCCTGTTTGATCCTTCAGGGAGTGCTGATGGTGTATGCTATGGGGACCTTTTCTGAGTGCTGATCCATCTGCTGGGGAGCCGCTCACCCAACCGGGTTGGTGTACACAAGGCTAGCCTAGCTGCTCAGGCCCTGAGTCCAGGCAAAAGCCTGACAGGCTTAGATCCAGCAATGTTTGCCTCGGTCTATGACTGCTAACTGATTCTGTCTGGTAGCCAAGATGGCGCTGAGTGTGCCCTCTGCAAGTCCTGGAACAGTCTGCTGGGCTGACAACCTCCTGGCCGAGTTGGCACACAGATGGCCCACCGGACAGCCCTGGGCGTGTTAGTCTTGGGCTATGACTGTTAGCTGGCTTTGCCTGCTAGAACTCTCCGGCATCCTGTAGCCAAAATGGTGGTCGTGTGCTTCCTTTAAGTGCCAGGACAGACTGCTGGGCTGACAACCTCCTGGCTGGGTTGGCACACTGTGGCCCCCCAAACAGCTTGGGTGCAGGCCAATGCCTGTCAGGCTTAGACCCCGCGATGTTGGCCTCAGGCTAAGTCTGCCTACCTTGGGCTGTCGGTTCTCTCTGGCATCTGAGAGCCAAGATGGTGGAGAGCTTCTCGTAACTGACTGGTGGGAAGCAGAGTTCTGATGTGGCTTCAGTGTGGTGAAAAGCACTGTAACTACACTGCTTGCAGCCCGGCTGGCCAGAGATGATCAGTGGTAGGAGGTGCCGGGCCTGCCAGGACCCTGTTGCCTTGGTTCCACTGATGGTGGCTCTTCCCCCCTCCGGGAACTTAATAATCAAAATGGAAACACATTTTAACAGGAAATGTTTAGTGGATTGGAGCGATACATGCCTGTGTACATGCAAGAGAACAACCTTGGTCAGGTGTCTTTCTGCAGGCATCATCTAATTTATTTTTTAATTTATTTTACTTTTTGGACAAAGGGTCTCTCATTGGCCTAGAACTAGCAGGGTAGACTAGATTGTCTGGAGAGCTCATTTGAAGGATCCACTTGTCTCTGCCTGCCAAGAACTTTTGAGTCCCTGTGTCTTTTTTTTTTTTTTTCCTTTTTAAGATGGTTTCCAATGTCCAAGCTTGAGTCATTATGTCTGTAAGGCATGATATGGTTCAATGTTGTTTGTTTTAAAATAAAATTTCAAGACTTCTCTTACTGAAACATTGTTGCTCTGGGTATAAATGTGGCATTTTGTGACACTGTCATCCTTTGTTCTGATTATATATTGTGTTAAACTGTGTGAAGTCTTGGGATCAGCTGGCAGTGTATATAAGCCTGTAAAGAAACCAAGTACAGAAAAACCCTCAAGACTTCTGACAGTGTCGACATGCTGAGGTTTATTTTTTTTCTCAAACAGTTGCCTTGACAGATGTTGATGGCAGGACAACCCAGATCACCTAGAGGACACTCCTTGTGAAGACAGCTATTTCTGATAATCCTCAATTGAAACCTGAGCATCTCAAGCACGTTTATCTTCACCTGCCCCTCTACTTTGCACCCTACTCCTTTTTATGATCTACTTTTAATTATCACTTAAATATAAAGTAGGAACCTCAGGAATACTGCCAGTTGATTTGACAATATAAATAAGCTGCTCTTAAATGTATTTTCAGGGCAATGCTCTGCACAAGTAGGAATCCAACTAGGCATTGTTCCAACTGATGCTATGGTACCACTATAACACCAGTTATTGAGAAGTGGTACAAGTCACCACTTCCAAAATCCATGGAATGTATGGTAAGCAATCATGAGCATTATACATCATTCTGCGTTATTCTGAGTGACAGGTGTAAATATGTCACTCTTTTAAAAAAAACATTTATCTTAGCCTTATTCCAGAACACTTCACTAAGATGTAGAGTATGGAGAAATGGCCAAAGGAACAGCAATGCTACTAAAAAGGACTGCAGTCCTGTGACCAGATTTTTATTGGACCTTGACAGGATTTTATTGTCACAGATTCTTACTTTTCTGGAATACAGACATTCTCACAGTTAATTTAAACACATACCACCATAGGAACTATAAAGGAGGAATTATTTTGAAGTCATAAAAAACATGTGATCAGTTAACCTAAGAACAAGATTGCCCAGAAAATTAAATCATAAAAGTTCATTAAATCTTGGTTTGTGTTACAGAGAAGGGAGTCAGAGCTTAGCAGGATGAAGGTTATCCAATGTTCTACAAGGCATTTGGTGGTGTTGTGGAAAGTAAACATACTCATGACTCCCTTGCAGATACCCTATTTTGGAACTTAAATCACTTTGAAGTTGTTAAGAATAATCTCTAGCAGATGACTAGAAGTAAAGCAACTTGAACACTACAATTACAAGAACTTAATTTCTGTCACCAACAATCAAATTGGAAGGGGATGTCTTGAGAACCAAGAACCACAACTCAGCCAAAATCCTAGTCTTACTCAGCAGAATGTTCCTGCAAAACTGTCACAATAAATATTTTTCTTAAATGTGCACAATTATTTTGCTTGTGTATACATCTGTGTACCATGTTTGTCTGATACCTACAGAGGCCAAAAGAAGGAATCAGGTCATCAGGAACTGGAGTTTCAGATAGGTGTGAACCACAAGATGGGTGCTATGAATCAAACCTGAGTCTTTGAGTAAAGTTCCCAGTGCTTTTAACAGATGAACCATCTCTCAAGCAGCAAAAGTTTTAATTTGCTAAGTTGTTTGGTAGTTTGTTGCACAGAAACTGAATACAGGGAATCCAAAGTGATTTTTGTATCATAAATTATAATGCTACATAGAGATCTCTAGTAACAATACAATCGGGACCCAGCATTAGATCATAAAGTCAGGGGCATAATTAGAACAAGTACTGAAACAATAACACATCCTTTAAGAATAAAAAGTGAACAATGTTGAGAAGCAATAGGACCAATTTTAGAAGGCATGGAGATTATATTCCTCTCCCCTATTATGCATATCCTAGGAAGTACACCTCCAGGAAAGAGACATGTTCTTCTTGGAAGCCATTTTACCCTAAATTCAGTATGTCATAACTAAGTATATTAGATGAAGGAATATATGTTGGAGTTTCAATCCTCAAAATGAAAATTTGGGTGCCTGATAGAGTGATACTATGTTGTACATGTTTCACTCTTAGTATTATCTCTGAAACTGTTCTGATTTAGCTGCTTTCATCTATTACCTTATTCTTCACACCCTGTTATGGGTGTCACCAACTAGCTCATCCCCCCATGCTTCTTTAGGGTTGTGAATAGATGATCTTCTTCTTCTTCTTCTTCTTCTTCTTCTTCTTCTTCTTCTTCTTCTTCTTCTTCTTCTTCTTCTTCTTCTTCTTCTTCGGCTCTTTTTTGGATTTGTTTTTTTGAGACAGGGTTTCTCTGTATAACCCTGGCTGTCCTGGAACTCACTCTGTAGACCAGGCTAGCCTCGAACTCAGAAATCTGCCTGCCTCTGCCTTCCAGAGTGCTGGGTTTACAGGCATGCATCACCACCGTCTGGCTTCTTTTTGTTGTTTATGTTATACTTTTGGGGGGCCTATTAAATAATTCCTGGGTAAGTAAAGATCTTTTCCCAATTTGTTGGTTGCCATTTTGTCCTATTGACTATGTCCTTTGCCTTACAGAAGCTTTGCAGTTTTATGAGGTCCCATTTGTTGATTCTTGTTCTCAGAGCATAAGCCATTGGTGGTCTGTTCAGAAACTTTTCCCTTGTGCCCATGTGTTCAAGGTTTGTTCCCACTTTCTCCTCTATAAGCTTTAGTGTATCTGATTTTATGTGTAGATCTTTGATCCACGTGGACTTGAGCTTTGCACAAGGAGATAAGAATGGGTCGAATTTCATTTTTCTGTATACAGACCTCCAGTTGATCCAGCACCATTTGTTAATAAAGTTTTCTTTTTTCCACTGGATGTTTTTAGCTTTTTTGTCAAATATCAAGTGACCGTACGTGTGTGGGTACTTTTTTGGGTCTTCAATTCTATTCCATTGATCTTCCTGCCTGTCTGCATACCAATACCAAGCAGTTTTGTATCACTATCACTCTGTAGTAGAGCTTGAGGTCAGGGATGGTGATTCCCCCAGAATATTTTTTGTTGTGGAGAATAGTTTTTGCTATCCTGGTGTTTTTGTTATTCCAGATGAATTTGAGAATTGCTCTTTCTAGATCTATTAAGAATTGATATCCAACATATATAAAGAACTCAAGAATTTAGTCTCCAGAGAATCAAATAACCCTATTAAAATTGGGGTACAGAGCTAAACAAGGAATTCTCAGCTGAGGAAACTCAAATGGCTTTAAAGCACCTAAAGAAATGTCCAGCATCCTTAGTTATCAGGGAAATGCAAATCAAAACAACACTGAGATTCCACCTTATACCAGTCAAAATGGCTAAGATGAAAAACTCATGGGACGGCAGATGCTGGAGAGGATGTGGGGAAAGAGGAACACTTCTCCATTGTTGGTGGGATTTGAAACTGGTAAAACCACTCTGGAAATCAGTTTGGTGATTCCTCAGAAAATTAGACATAGTACTGCCTGTGGATCCAGCTATACCACTCCTGGGAATATACCCAGAAGGTGCTCCTACATGTAATAAGGACACATGCTCCACTATGGTCATAGCTGCCGTATTTATAATAGCCAGAAGCTGGAAAGAACCCAGATGTCCATAAATAGAGGAATGGATACAGAAACTGTGGTATATATACACAATGGAGTACTATTCGGCTATTAAAAACAATGGATTCATAAAATTCTTAAGCAAATGGATGGAACTAGAAAGTATCATTCTGAGCGAGATAACCCAGTCACAAAAGAACGCACATGGTATGCCCTCACTAATAAACGGATGCTAGTCCAAAAGCTCAAAATAAACAAGTTACAATTCACCCAGCAGAGGAAGCTCAAGAAGAAGGAGGACTTAAGTGAGGGTGCTATGGTTCCTTTGAGAATGGGAACATAATATTCACAGGAGCAATAAGGGAGGCAATGTGTGGAGCAGAGTCTGAAGTAAAGGCCACCCAGTGACTGCCCTACCTAGGGATTCATCCTATAAACAGTCACTAAACCCCAGATACTACAACAAAAGCATGTACCAAAAAGAGCATGACATGGCTGTCTCCAGAGGGGCCCTGACAGAGCCTTACAAATACAGAGGCTGAAACTAGCAACCAACTATTGGACTAGGATTGGGGTCCCCAACGGAGGATTTAGAGGCTGGTCCAGAGGAGCTGAAGGGGTTTAAAGCCCCATGGGAAGAACAATGACTCCGAATACCCAGACACCCCAAGATTCCCAGGCACTGAACCATCAACCAAGAGGTACACATAGTTCCAGCCAAAAATGTGGCAGAGGAAGGCCTTGTTGTGCATCAGTAGGAGGAGTGGTCTTTGGTCAGGTAAAGGCTCAACAGATGCCCCAACAAAGGAAAATGGACAGGGGTTGGGGGGTGGAGGTGGGAGTGTGTTGGGTAGAGGGGCATATACTTGGAGACAGGGGGTGGGAGGAGAGGTAGGGAATCTTTGGGAAGGGGGGCTTTGGGGACGGGGGAAATTGGGAAAGGTTTTGCCATTGGCAATGTAAATGAAGAAGAAACTCAATAATAAACAAACAAACCCAGGGGAGCTATCTTCCTACCTACCGACAAATAACAGAGGGCATGCTAGATCAAATCCATTATCCATGGTAAGTATCAGGATGTAGTGACAGTGACAGCAGGCTTGGAAAGTGTCATATTTATCTTGTATGTTTATAATACTGATGTTTACACCATGACTGGCTACTGGCTTCTTCTTCTTCTTCTTCTTCTTCTTCTTCTTCTTCTTCTTCTTCTTCTTCTTCTTCTTCTTCTTCTTCTTCTTCCTCTTCCTCTTCCTCTTCCTCTTCCTCTTCCTCTTCCTCCTCCTCCTCCTCCTCCTCCTCCTCCTCCTCCTCTTCCTCCTCCTCCTCCTCCTCCTCCTCTTCTCCTTCTTCCTTCTCCTCCTCCTCCTCTGCCTCCTCCTTCTTCTTTTTCTCTGAATCATGGAGACCCAAAACAAGGAGGAAACAGTCTTAACTCCTGCAGTCTCAGGATAAGATCTTTGGGGTTTGGACTAGTCTAGACCTCCCACTTGCTTTGGACTGGCTTCCCTAGTCACACAGGTATCTGGCCCCACTGCTTGTTATATCAACCTTTATACTATGAAGTAAAGAATTAAAAATGTTAGAATTCTTTTCTTTTGCAAAGCATTATGCTAGTACTTCCATGAGCTGAATCACTTTATGCTCTTACAGATAAGATCACTGAGTTCTGGAGTATGAAACTCTGTCCGAGGGACTTCTCAAGTTATTCCTCCATACTGACTTGCATGAAGCACAAAGTTATTATGTTGACATGGTGGTTTTCTTAGCACCTATTGATTTGGAACTCTGATGTCCACTAAAGGTCTCTGTGGTGTCATTGAAGACTGTTTTCTTGAAAGAAATGCTAAGATTTTCCTGTCACATCCTCCTCAGCAGCTGCACCCTCACAGTGCAATACACTAAGCTTCCACAGGCTCAGAACAACAGAGCCAAATAAGCTCCTTACTGAGGAGCTATTAGCAGTGGATAATAGCTGGAAGAGGGGTAATTGATAATTATTGAGGCTGTGACTACTGGTGGGCTTCTCATGGTCCAGGGAATGGCACCACACCCATAACTTATGGGCAATTTTAACTGTTCCTGGTGGATTATCAAAGAAAAAAATCTATGAGATTGACAGGGGATGTGTCAGAGAGATATGGCAATTGAAAAGGCAAAAGTGAGACAGACATTTTATTGTAGACCTGTATAAAATTATCAAAACATTAAATAGACAAGTATCTCACAGAAGCTGGCAGAGTATGAAATGCCTTTCATTTATTGACCCTGTATCTTTTTGTCTTCAACAGCAACTGTTTCCTGACTTCTCTTTTAAACACCTTTTCTTGATGTCACTATTTCTTACAAAAAGAGAAGCCCTCTGAATCTTTTTGCATGGCTTATTCCTTTACAATAGAACTTTGGTCTCTCTTGTCCTTCAACACTTCAGTCAAATATCACCTCTGTCATGAAGCATCCTCTAAAGAGTCTTCTTTCTTACCTTTATAAGTACTCATACACAACCATTAATTTTGTATTGATTTTTATCATTCCATTGAAACAGTTACCTGGTAACTGATTATACATCTGCTCCTTCCCATTTATTGTGAAATCCTGAAGAAAAGAATTGACTTAGAGTTATATTTATGTTTGCCATTCTCAGCTTCTCAGGAAAGTGTTTTTTGTTCAATAAGTATTTTGAGTTAGTACACAGAGGCCTGAACAGCTGAATGAGAACAAAGAGAAATTGCTTGTTTCTCTTGGTAGCATTAGTATATGTCAGTGGTTCTCAAGTGGTAGAATTACTCCAGACAGAACTCATGGGAAATGCGAAGTCTCAGACTTGCCACATTTAGAACTAAATCAGAAGTCCTGAGAGTGAAGCCTACATATCTGTCCTTTAGTTAGTATTCACATGTAGCTGAACCTGACCTACCTTTGAAGATTGTACTCAGTGTCATATGTTAAAAGGATCATCTGACTGGAGCCACAGATCATCCTTCTTTGATAAGTTCTTGGGAAAGTCAGATACAATTTTAGAACATAAATTTTATCCATTAAAATTTAGGACATCAGATCATGTTATTGCTTAGTTTCCTTCTCAACACTAACTCTGTCCCTATAATCTTTGTTTAAAAAGACAAAAACCAACCAACAAACAAACATACATACAAAAAGGGAGCTCTATTCCTTGGTTGCAGAGACAAGTGGAGCTAGGAGAAAACAAGAGACACAACCCCCCTCCCAATTAGCACTCTTTCAGGAATCATTGAAAACTGCCAGGAAAACAAGAAACCGCTGGTCCATCACACCCACCCCCATCACCCTGTAGCTACATGCAGCAGTGTTTCACAGGAACTCTGTAGTGCACTTGGCCAACCAAATAATTCTTAAAGGGAAGTGGGTTGGTCTTTTGGGACCCTTTTGTGGTCTGATTAAGATGTGTCAGTAAAACATGTTTCAGGCCTGCAGATCTGCTCACACATTCAACAATACGAGAAGTTGGAATTAGTGGTGATGATGAGTGTGTGTATGTTTGTACATCCATACATGTAGGTCTGTAGGGTACTCTTTCTATTTCCCAAGAATACTTTCTTCATTTCACATTGTAAAATAATAGCTTAGCTTTGTGATGCAAATTAATTTAAATATTTTATGATATGCAAGCACTGTCTAGAATAACAGCAAATGTCAATGAAGAAAAATATGCTGTATGTGAGTAGGCACAGCAGATCATGGAAAATGTACATTCTTCCTTGTGATAGAGATATGTGGTAATGTACCTATAGCCATTTTAATAATAATATGTGGTTGTATGTAAAGCATAAATGTGGCTTTATTATTATGGTGGCCACTACTCATAAGACATTTCCAAAAATTAGTAGAAACTCCAACATCATTTTCTTCAAGGAAACAACCATCTTCAGGTATAAAAATACATTATATTACCATTTCTTTCATTATATATTTATTAGCAACTATTAAATTCCAGTGTTAAAATGATTTCTTACAATGCCATTTGGCTGCAACAACTTAAACATCTTTAGCTCATACATAAACAAACTGAAATTTAAATCAGTGCAAATGTTCATATCAAAAGAAAGGAAATGTTTCCAATTAGCTAGTGCCGACCAGACTCTAATGAGGATTTTTTATGTTAATCAAGCATTTTGTCTTGTTTTTCCAAGCAACTCATGAAGTCCATCTCTACATCCATTCACACACACTTGGGTACTCCAGTGATGCCGAAGCCATGAGTGGCTTCTTGCCTGGTTCATCAGTTTGCTCTCTATCAAAAAAAAATAAAAAATAAAAAATAAAAAAAGTATTATGTGGTTATAATGCTGTTCTCAGTCTCTCTTTGAAATGAATATTGTTGACTTGTCAAAATATTTTGAACAAGTGACTGTTGAGGGTTCGGTCTTAAACAATTTACCTGTATCATCCACTTCTGCCAAGACCTGCAGATCATTGGGAAGCAAAAGAAGAAACCATCAGAGCCATGAGCTTGGGGAGGAGGCAGTCCTTCTGGCTGAAGAGTGTTGGCATGGCACTCCTGCACTAAGCAGCTCCAGTTCCCTCTATCTGGCCTCCACAAGATGGAATCATAAACATTCAGTCACAGATGAAGCTACTGGGAGCTGATTACAATTGGGGAAAAGAAAGTCATTGTTTGAAGTGATGTCAGCATCAGGTGAGGCACTCTTGCTCCAGTGGATTTCTCCATACCTGTGTTCAAACTGACTCTGGTTAAAATGTGAAGTCACAGAGATAAAATGAGGGCAAGAAAAAAGGCCTGAAAATAGGATGACTTGATGGGAGGACTGGCTATCAGAGGAGAAAGGAAGAAAAGAAGGAGCAATGAGTGGTGGCAAGAATATATTACATGCACATGTGAAATTGCCAAAGAATGAGGTAATTCATAACATGTATTTTTTAATATCTCTGAATTTACTACTCAACAAAGACCTTCTTGTATATTGGAGTATCATTTGGTGGTCCTTCAAAGAGGGTAAAAATCAGAGACATGGACTCCAAAATACAACAGTGATGTAAAAAAGGACTTTTTTATACATTTGATTCATGGGAACAAAGAAAGGAATAATTTAATCTTTATATGGGGATGAAAATCTGAGATGAACTCTGAATCAACATCAAAGTCTAATCACCAGTGGATAAACTTTTGAATTAATGTCCACCCACTGGAAGGGTGAGTGAAGGGGACATGTGTTCAGGGAAGGGCTCCCAACGCCCCAGGCATGGCATCAAGTAGAAATCTAGAGATGGCCTTCTCAGAGTTCTTTGGTTTGGGGTTGCTTTAAGCAGTGTATTGTGTAGTCATGCTTAGAAATGTATGACAGAGAACTGCAAAATGCCTGTCAAAACCCTTGACAAGTGAAAGACAGGCAAATTGGGAGGGGAGGCTCACTCTCCAGTTTGCCAGCCTGCAAACACCTGTTACTGAGGGAGCAAGCTGAGACATATTGGTACACGTTGGCAGCGCCTGTGGGTTCAGCAGCACTCATATATTAGTGAAAGCAGGTGCCCTGCAGCGTCTGCTCCCAAGTCTAGTTCTTCCTTTTTTCCCTGGAATGTTTTTAGAAGTGAGAAGGCAAGGTAATGAAAATCTTTACAGAACTTACACCATTACTGAATCTAGGGCAGCATTCTTTTTTAGATGGTTTACCATGCCAACCATTTTTCTTACATCTTTGTTTATTTATGTGCTTTACCATATACCATCCAACTTTAGACATAGTTGTCATACAACAGGTGAAGACAGGAGTTTCTGATGTCTCAGGCACTGTGTAGCTACTATAGCTGCCATAGATGCGATCGCATGAACTCAAACATCTGGCATCATGGAACATGTTCATTTTTACATTGGTTTTCAAAGATAGAATGAGATGTCTCTGCTTTAAATAGCAATTGGTTTAGGCTTCCTATTCCTACAGTTGAATAAAATCCACCCCAAACAAACATACAAAATGAATTCTCAGTGGGAGAACGTCATCTGTTTTCAGAAGTTTAGAACTGTATAACAACAGAGGCAAAAAGTTGTATGGATGGAATCTGCCAGTGAGAGTCACCTTTCCCTAAGCAAATTGCTTATTTGAGCCTTGGCTTTCTAACTTGTGAAGTATGAAAGGATGTGCCCACAAGATTGTATGTATTGGAGGAATAATGTATATTTAGTGAATGTGATATAGAAGAAGGCCAATAGTTAAATAGGTTACTGCCTTTGCCCTTGCTGCTTAAAGATTCAGTGTCTGACCATGTGAGGAACTGTTGTCCAAATTTCTGTGAATTGAAAGCTTCATATATGCCTGGGTGGCAGAAGTTTGAAAATGTAAAACCTGTAACTTGTCCAAGTCATGTTTTGTTAGCAATTTTGTTCATCTCATTCCAATGTTTTACTCAGAAATGCAACTTTAAAATAAACAACAAATGAAAAATGCAAAAAGAGAAATTAAAACTCTGTCTAGAAAAGAAAGTTTTCTTTTGAGGGGGTTCAAGTTGGCACTGTGAAAGTGCCAGCTGCCAGTTTGTTTCATTATTACTTGGTTTAAATATATCCTCAGCTGAGGGGGAGGATTGGCGATTGACAGCAGCTTGGGCTTCCTGTGAGGCTTCTGCTTGTTTCTCTAAGTTGATCACAAGACTGACATGCTTTGCCTTAGTATGAGCTCTAAATAAAACTCGGGGTTCAGTGCTGTCTCCACCTGACCCCATCTGAGAAAGAAGAATGGCCTTCTCTCACGTCTTACAGCTTTATATAGAGATCGAGTAAGATAGGAGAGAATGGGGGTCTGTGAAGCTGCATAACACACTCCAGGATTGCTTCCTTTACCTTTTCTGCAGCATGTTTATAAAATACAGCTTCCTCCTAGAAGGAACACTGTGTAATCCTGAGCCAAGATGTTCTGTGTATTCCTGGGTATACTTTCTCTGGTGGAAGCAGGTTAGTGTCTCAAAAATCACCACTATGAAACTAACCCTCAAATAACCAAAGTGATCTCCCAATGCTTTCCTTCTATTAAACAATCCTTTTAGCTTTGGATGTCTTGGTTTACCATAAGACATCCATTCTACCTTTCCATTCCTATTATTCTGTGTACTGTTCTACAATGTCTGTATGACCATTTCCCCTGATCTTTGACTTGAAACACAGCAGCTCTTTCCATGCACATTCTACCCTGAGCCCTTAAGATGCAGCAGAAAAGCCTCCAGGCATTTCTTATTAAAATTGCAGTCATATGACATGCCCCATTTGGGGACAGAAGGATATGATATATTCTAGGTACAATCTGGTGACATTTTATTCACTCTGTAAAGCCATTTTATGTTCTTGACACGAGTTGATCCTGACATCATTTCTGTAGTTCACTCTTTTCCAGGATGTGGAAAATATAATAAAAAAATATACTGCCTTTTTCTATTCAAGAATTAGCTGAGACAAAACTTATTTTGAAAAATTAATGATTAATAATTAGAAAGTGAAATTTCTCTAAGGTCAGCATTTCTTCAAACCAAAATATATGCTCAAGGTAGCATCCTCTTCTGAACAGTTACCCTTTGCTTGTCAGCTGTATTGTTCTGAATGTGCAGCTGAGATGTAGGGACTTAGAGTGGCCTTCCTGTCCTAGGAATCAAGACTCAAGGTTACTGTTAGTATACTTGCTGGCTTATTTAGATGTGATTAACCCCTTCACCCTTCTTCAGAAGTAAAAAAAAAAAAATCATTGAGATACTTTAAATTATCTTGTAACTTTCTTAGGAGCCCGAACCCATTTATAATACAGAGTCAAGGTCTCCAGGGAAGCTCCCATTGGTATTCTTTTTCACTATATTTAAACTTTAATAGGAACATCATAGCTAGTTGATGGTTTTTATTCTACAGTTTAAAAATTTTAGCTGACTTTCAAGTGGTTGCAAGATGTTTTAATGATCACCTTAGAATGATTCCTTTTATTGATGAACCAAAAGAGTAGTATGGTCCATTTTTTAGCATCCTATTCTTTGTCAAGTGTTTCTCAACTGAAATATCTCTGTACAATAAGCATCTGGACCATCTGGAGTTTGGTGTAACATCTAACATCTCTAGGTTGCCTTCACTTCCAGTCTCTGAGTAGGTTTCACACTCTCCTCTGTGACAGTGCCCAGTTTGACCTCTTTGCCTTTCTTTCCATAGTAATTTCTTCGTTTTTCTCTAGTCTCTAGCATAAATTAAAAGCTACTTAGTAAACTGTGTTTGAGAGAGGGCTACTTAGAGTCCAGCAATTGAAAGACTACTGAGACAAATACATTTGTAAGGACAAAATAATGTCTTTCCCTAATGAATTTCCATTATTCGTCCTTTGTTCTACACTGCCAAATTTCCCCTTTTGCTATCCTGATTATAGAATATATCTAATCCCTGAAAAAGAATAAAAAATGAATAAAGACTTGTTTACTTAATCGCAACACAATACAATGGAAAAAGACATAAATATGCCTAGCTTGTGTGATACTTTTCAGAGAAAAGTCAGGAGACTGATTAAAAATAAAACCCACTGTTTAGAATCCAGAATTCTCTGTCTCTTCCTTAGATCAGTAAAACTTGTATAGACTTAAGTTTTATACATTAGCTGAAAGTTTCACTAAGGGGCACATGCAGCAAGGGAAAAGCTTATATTAGCCTCAACTGGCATCTGCATGGCCTACATTAAAGCTAACATTCGTGAGATATGTTGTTACAAAATGAAAAGAAAATCCAGCAAGGTCAACTTGTGAAATCTATTGTGCCTGGCAAACCTATTATAGTCCCAAACCATGATCTTGGGTGTAATGAAGCCATATGCTCTGAAGTCTTTATGTAAGGGCTCATCACTAACACTGATGTACTCCTTGTCATTAATCCAGATAATATGAAGCTATGGCATTAACATGTGGGAATTTTTTGTTTGTTTCTTTGTTTTATGTTTTATGTGTGAATCTGAGTCTTGTCACTTAACCCAGAATGAAAGGGTAGGAGAAAACAACCTAAACAGTTTTAATTGCTTTCACAAATTCATTTAAATCCTAGGAACTGTTTTAGATGAACATGAATGCTATCTCTGTCTGAAGATAAATATGGGGGCTTTTTTGTTTGCTCTTTTTGATTTTTTTATATTTGTTATCATAAATGTATAACATAGCTTTCAGATACTTTACAAATAAATCTGCACGTATACCTTCAGAAAGAGTCAATCAAATATTTAAATAGACAGGAAAGATAAACTATTTCCTAATACCATTGGAAATTACTAACTTTATAGAAAGAAGGGGGGATTGTTCTTTATAGCAGAATAATCCAGTTGTCTTTTTTAATTGAGAAGAGTAACATCTAAATGTTTATTTGAACTGCTTTTGATAACACAGGGTATAAATCCTGCTTAGGGAATGATTGCTTGGGTTAATGCCGAGTTACTAGGTCATTCAAATCAATGCTATGTGCTATTGCACACTTAAAGTTATTTACGATGCTCTTACAATGCTGCAGTCTGTTCTCTCTCACTCATACCATGGACAGCAATTTCCTCACAATACTAAGGCCTGGTTTCACTTCTGCTTCTACATATGATGTATCTATAGTTGCTCCGTATAAAACCATACAAAGGGCACATAGGAGATTTGGGGGAAGATAGTTTTAGGAAGGAAAACTCAAGGAAACTTTTAAATTTCTGTTTCTTACTTTTTCATATAATAGACTCCACCAGTTAGTTGCAGTTTTGTTTTGTTTTCTTTCTCTTTTCATCTTAAATGTGGCTGTGATATGTAGCTCATGCTACAAGCACCATCAATGTCTTGAGTTACTTGTGAGCTGCTGAATTCATACAGAGAAACTGAGGTTTGTTGCCAGAATCTATCCTCTGGCTGACTTTATTACAGCCTGTGGCTACTGTAACAAGTGGAAATAGAAAACAGGAGCATGTTCTATCAAGCGAGCCCTTACCTTGGTTTTGGTTAGGATAGTATATGGAGAGAAACTTCTTAGTAAGTAGCCAGTCCATTTACATTTCAAATGTTATCCCCTTTCTGGTTTCTGCTTCATGAGCTCCCTACCCCATGGCTCTCCCTTTGCCTCTATGAGGGTGTTCCCCCCAATGCAGCCACGCCTGCCTCACCCCTCTAGCTCTCCTCTCACTGAGCCAGATAAGGCTCATATATACTAAATTGAAACTTCCTGATGTAACTCCTGAGTTCTGGTACATATGTAGAGGGAGCCATGGACTGGCCCATGTATACTCTTTGGTTTGTGCTGGATATAGTTCTTCCTATTGGTCTATGGGTTTGAACTCTTTCAGCCCTTCCCTAACTCTTTTGTTTTTTAAATTCCTGCCTCCTTGCCCTCAAATTCCCCTACACTGAGACATTGAACCTTCACAGGAACAAGGGTCCCCTCTCCCACTGATGCCAAATAAGGCCATCCTCTGCTACATATTTACCTGGTGCCATGGGTCCCCCAGTACTTCTTGGCTGGTGTTTTAGTCCCTGGGAGCTCTGGGGGTTCTGGTTGGTTGATATTATTTTTCTTCCTATGGGGTTGCAAACCCCTTCAGCTCCTTCCATTCTTTCTCTTTTGGGGACCCCATGTTCAGTCCAATGCTTGGCTATGAGCATCTGCCTCTGTATTTGTCAAGCTCTGGCAGAGACTCTCAAAAGATATCTGGTCCTTCTGCTTCTACCTCCCAAGTGTTAGGATTACTTATGTGTGCTACTGTGCCAGGTCTACATGGCAGTGACAATTATACTCATGCATGCCAGTTACATAGTCTACGAGCTAAGCTTTATCCATAGCCGCTGTTTTATTTTTTTTCCCCTGTGGAGTTTATTTTTATGCTTCTTCATAGAATGTCAGAAATGCATACATGTCAAAATTAAACTGGCTACCCACTCACCACTTTGTGCAAGCTAACATTATGAACTATACAGCACCAAAGATT
>NC_067474.1:87488323-87520823 GCF_947179515.1 Apodemus sylvaticus | reverse complement strand
TAGTGTCATTGAACCTCATATTCCCCTTGCTGTTAGCTCCTGAGTCCTGAGTTTACAGGCATGAGTCAGCCTGCCCAGTTTATGAAGTATGAGTCCAGGACTTTGTGCTTGCTAGGGAAATACCCTCCCAGTTATACAACATTGCAAACCCTGTTATTAGTTTTTTTTTCATTTTAAATGTTAGTTTTTATTTTATTTTTGAGATTATAGTTTAATTAGAACATTTTATTCTTCCATTTTCTCCCTCCAGAACTTTCCATATATTCCTCACTACTCCTCTTCAAATTAATGGCTTTTTCGCTCATTTTTAATACATATATCCAGATGTATATACCCATACATATATTTTCCTAAATATAACCTGTACAGTTCATATAATGTTAGTTATATGTATGTTTTCAGGAATGGCCATTTGGCATTGAACAACAAATCTCTGTGTTCTCTGGGGAAGACCACTTCTCCTACTCCAAGTTTTTATCAGTTGTTTAATTCTTTGTGTATGTGTAGGTTTGAGGCATTGTGGGCTTTTCACCATCTTCTTTGGCATGCTGATTGGTATCATACTTGTTCTACTCATGTTTGGGGAGGCATGTTGATGTAACTTTATGAGTGTGGATTCGAATATTACTAGGAATCATCTCAAAGAATACCACCTGATAGCAAACTTCCTGATCCTCTGGCTCTTACAAATTTTCTACACATTATTCTATAATGTACCCTGAACAATGGTGCAGATGTAGCTAGTAGATGTATCCATTGTGACTGGGGTCCATAACCTACATTTTGATTGACCATCGTTTTCTGTCCTCATTCTTGAAAACTAGGAAACTAATTGGTGTTAGTCAAGATATGGTTATTGAAGCAGAATCATATAGCACTAATTTACTAAAACATAGTCCTTAAGAACAATCTATGAATATGTGTCCTTATACCCACAAATAAGTGTAATTCTTTTTTTTATTTGATATATTTTTTATTTACCTTTCAGATGATTTCCCCTTTTCTAGCCCCCCACTCCCCGAAAGTCCCGTAAGCCCCCTTCTCTCCCCCTGTCCTCCCACCCACCCCTTCCCACTTCCCTGTTCTGGTTTTGCCCTATACTGCTTCACTGAGTCTTTCCAGAACAAGGGGCCACTCTTCCTTTCTTCTTGTACCTCATTTGATGTGTAGATTATGTTTTGGGTATTCCAGTTTTCTAGGTTAATATCCACTTATTAGTGAGTGCATACCATGATTCACCTTTTGAGTCTGGGTTACCTCACTTAGTATGATGTTCTCTAGCTCCATCCATTTGCCTAAGAATTTCATGAATTCATTGTTTCTAATGGCCGAATAGTACTCCATTGTGTAGATATACCACATTTTTTGCATCCACTCTTCTGTTGAGGGATACCTGGGTTCTTTCCAGCATCTGGCAATTATAAATAGGGCTGCTATGAACATAGTAGAGCATAGTAGAGCATAGTAGAACATATAAAGAACTCAAGAAGTTAGACTCCAGAAAACCAAACAACCCTATTAAAAATGGGGTACAGAGTTAAACAAAGAATTCTCAACTGAAGAACTTCGGATGGCGGAGAAGCATCTTAAAAAATGCTCAACTTCATTAGTCATTAGGAAAATGCAAATCAAAACAACCCTGAGATTTCACCTTACACCAGTCAGAATGGCTAAGATTAAAAATTCAGGAGACAGCAGGTGTTGGAGAGGGTGTGGAGAAAGAGGAACACTCCTCCACTGCTGGTGGGGTTGCAAATTGGTACAACCACTCTGGAAATCAGTCTGGCGGTTCCTCCGAAAACTGGGCACCTCACTTCCAGAAGATCCTGCTATACCACTCCTGGGCATATACCTAGAGGATTCCCCATCATGTAATAAGGACACATGCTCTACTATGTTCATAGCAGCCCTAATTATAAGTGTAATTCTTACCTTTCATAAAATAAGGTAAAAATTCCTTACTTTATCAAACAACAGAAGGAAGGAACAGATAGGAGACTTCTATTTGCAACAGATGGAGTCAACTAGACTACCTCAGAACCACCCTGCCATCACTCAGTTGTGTCTAACACCTCTGTGTATTCCTCCTTACTCTACTCTACTCTACTCTTTCATCAGTGCTGAAATTATCTTTCTGCCACCCTACCACAACAATGATTCTAGTTCTGGAATATTAAAAGTTCACTCATTAGCTAGGGATTATCTTTTGCTTTTCTTCCACAAACCTTTCTTCACCAAGCACCCAGAGTGATCTTTTTCAGATTAAAGATCTGATTATGCAATTTCTCTGAATCAAATCTATAAAAGAATTTGCATTACACTTATAATTCTTGTCCCATTCAGTACATAGTCAACTAACTTCTGCTTTTTTCCTTGGTTTCTCACTGGTGCCACTGTGATATATATTGTGTTTCTTAGCTTCTGGCTGGCATTCTCTGACAACAGCTGACTCTGGTGTTGTTTCATTTTTTGTTTGTTTGGTTAGTTTTTGTTCATTTGTTTTCTAGTTTAAGCTTAATGTGAACTCTACTGAGAGACTTTTACTAGCTTCTGAATGCATGCTTATAATATTTCTTATCCACATAACATTTTACTTTTGCTAAATTGAAAATATGTATTTCTTTCTTTAGTGACATGCATTTTTGATTCACTGGCTACTGGATCCATGAAAACAGGAATATTGGAAATTTAGCTGTCCTCAAAACTCATATTACATAGCCTCATACTTTCTTCGTGTTAGTCCATTCACCAGAAATTTGGAGACTAAATAAAAAGTTGATTGATTTGTTTTGTAGGGATGGTAGGGATGTCTCAGAATACAGTAATCATTCTTGTTCTTTCATGCTTGTTTGAGTACCTACATTTTTGTTATTTTCATGTTTGTAATAGATAATTTGTAAATAGCTTATTATGGAATTTCTCATAATTGAAAATACAATGCACAACACTTATAATGGTCATGAATTTCATGATTTGTATTTATGTATCCCTATAACTTAGCATTATAGGTGGTTCTCTTTAATAAAAATCTACCGGGAAAAATGAATTAGCAAGAGCTAGTCCATCCAGACACAGCTGTTTTCCGAGCTCTAGTCAATTTTTACTCTATGTCCACACAATCCAACTAATCATTTTCTGGAGGGAAGAGAACAATAGTTGATATTAAATAAGACAAGCAATTCTTTCCCCTAAAAAAAAAGCAGAATCTGAGTGTCTAAGTTGAATTTTTCCTTCCCCAAGCTCCTTCTTCTTAGTCTAGGGGTTTGAAGCTAACACTGCTGCCAAAACTACAATAAATGTCTAGAGCTACTAATCCCTTTGTTTAACATCATTTTCTGTCTACTTTTATACACTTCTTCAGTAAAGAGGACAGGTGTTTGTTATTTATTTTTTAAAAAAATAAATAACATTTGTGTATCTGTTGGTTATAATACTGTGCTGGCTGGTTTTGCATGTCGACTTGACACAGGCTGAAGTTATCACAGAGAAAGGAGCTTCAGATGAAGAAATGCCTCCATGAAATCCAGCTGTAAGGTATTTTCTCAGTGATCAAGGTTGGAGGGCTCATTATGGGTGGTGTCATCCCTGGGCTGGTAGTCTTGGGTTCTATAAGAAAGCAAGATGAACAAGGCAGAGAAAGCAAGCCAGTAACATCCCTCCATGGCCTCTACATTAGCTCCTGCTTCCTGACCTGCTTGAGTTCCAGTCCTAACTTACTTTGGTGATGAACAGCAGTGTGGAAGTGTAAGCTGAATAAACCCTTTCCTCCCCAACTTCTTGTTCATCATGTTTTGTGCAGGAATAGAAACCCTGACTAAGACAAACACATTTACTAAATGTTTTACTATTGGCTTCTTTCATCTCCCAAAGAAATCATGTCAAGAAAATATGACATGAAAACATTCTATTTTATTCTCATGGTGAAAAAGCAGAGAGCTTAATCGGTTTACCACAAATCACAAAACTGGTCAAAAATATTCTGAATTTATAATCATGTCCCTTGCTTCACAAACTTACTATCTCAAAAATCAAAACACAGAATTCTAAATTATTTTTAATTATTAGAAAATTGAGTTCAAACGTAAATGACTGGCCTTGCTTATATTTTTGGAACATCTCTCAGAAGGAGAAGAATCATCTAAGCTTTTCTGTATTTGAGAATACAAAGTATATAGAAGCAGTTTAAAAATGACAGACACTTTTTAACTATCTGTTTCATACTTCCTTTTCCTGTTGTTGTGCTTGTTTGGGTCCAAAGCACTATATGCTTGGTGATTGATAGAGTGCAAACAGGGCCACAGGTAGAATAAATCAGCCCAGTGTAAGAAAGGCATGAGGTGGAGGCATCATTTCTACAATGGGACAAGCAGTACAATAAATCACAGAATCGGTTATGTATTCAAAAGTATGAGAAACACTTCTATACAGTATCCCAAGCATCTACCTAAGAAGAACACCCTGTCACAAACTGAATGATCCTCTCCATTTTTTATTTTTATAGAAAATAGTTTTTGCATAGCATAAATTCCCACCACACATCTCTCTCTAAATCCTCCACACCTCTTCAATCAGTGGTTGAGTAATATCGTATTGTGTAAATGTACCATATTTTCTTTATCTAGTCATTTGCTGATAGACATCTTTAGCTTTCTTCTAATTTCTAGTTATCACAAATATAGAAGCTATACACATGTGTGAGCAAGTAACTTTGAAGTCAGTTATGGAATGTTTTGGATATATTCACTAAAGTGATATAACAGGATCTCTAGGTAAAACTATTCCTAGCTTCATGAGAAACTGTAGATATAAAAGTTTGAATTTCCATCATTAGTACATAAGTATCCCTTTTACTCCACATCCTTGCCAGAATGAGCTATCATTTGCTTTACTGATCTTGGTCATTCTGTTAGTTGTAAGATAAAATCGCAAAGGAGTGTTTATTTGAATTTTTCTGATGGCAAAGGATGGTGAATATTTCCTTAAGTGTTTCTTAGCCACGTTGTTTTATCTTTTGAGAATTTTCTGTTTTGATCCCAATTCCATTTTTTTAATTTGGGTTATTTATTTTTGGTGTCTAGGAATTTTCCTCTTTTTAAACTCCTTATATTTTGATATTATCTAGGTTGACAATTTGTCTGAGTGATGGTTTTCTTTGCAATGCAAAAGCTTTTCTGTTTCCTGAGGTTCCATTCATTAATTGTTAGTCTAGTGCCTGTGCTATCAGTGCCCTGTTCAGAAAGTCTTTTCCTGTGCCAATGAGTTCAAGACTATTCTCTAAATTCTCTTGTATTACAGTTAGTGTATCTGGCCTTATGTTGAAATCCTTATTTACTTGGGGCTGAATTTTGTGCAGTAATACATATGGATGTTTGCATTCATCTATGTGTAGCTATTCAGTATTACCAACGCCATTTATAGCAGATGCTATCTTTGAGTGTGTAATATTCTTAAAGCTAACTAGACTCCAAGTATCTGTTAACTTAAAACATAATTGCCAACCGAATCCAAGAACACATCAAAATGATCATCCACCATGATCAAGTAGGCTTTATTCCGGGAATGCAGGGTTGGTTCAATATACGGAAATCCATCAATGCAATCCACTACATAAACAAACTCAAAGAAAAAAAACCACATGGTCATTTCATTGGATGCTGAAAAAGCATTTGACAAAATTCAGCATCTTTCATGCTTAAAGTCTTGGAAAGAACAGGAATTCAAGGCCCATACCTAAACATAGTAAAAGCAATATACAGTAAATTGGTAGCCAGCATCAAACTAAATGGAGAGAAACTTGAAGCAATCCCACTAAAATCAGGGACTACACAGGGCTGCCCCCTTTCTCCTTATTGTTTCAATATTGTACTTGAGGTACTAGCTCGGGCAATTCGACAACATAAGGAGGTCAAAGGGATACAAATTGGAAAGGAAGAAGTCAAACTATCATTATTTGCAGATGACATGATAGTCTACCTAAGTGACCCAAAAAACTCCACTAGAGAACTCCTACAGCTGATAAACAATTTCAGCAAAGTGGCAGGTTATAAAATCAACTCAAGCAAATCAGTGGCCTTCCTATACTCAAAGGATAAGCAGGCTGAGAAAGAAATTAGGGAAATGACCCCCTTCACAATAGCCACAAACAGTATAAAGTATCTTGGGGTGACTCTTAACAAACATGTGAAAGATCTGTATGACAAGAACTTCAAGACTCTGAAGAAGGTGTTGGAGAGGGTGTGGAGAAAGAGGAACACTCCTCCACTGCTGGTGGGGTTGCAAATTGGTACGACCATGCTGGAAATCAGTCTGGTGGTTCCTCCGAAAACTGGGCACCTCTCTTCCAGAAGATCCTGCTATACCACTCCTGGGCATATACCCAGAGGATTCCCCACCATGTAATAAGGATACATGCTCTACTATGTTCACAGCAGCCCTATTTATAATTGCCAGATGCTGGAAAGAACCCAGGTATCCCTCAACAGAAGAGTGGATGCAAAAAATGTGGTATATCTACACAATGGAGTACTATTCAGCCATTAGAAACAATGAATTCATGAAATTCTTAGGCAAATGGATGGAGCTAGAGAACATCATACTAAATGAGGTAACCCAGACTCAAAAGGTGAATCATGGTATGCACTCACTAATAAGTGGATATTAACCTAGAAAACTGGAATACCCAAAACATAATCCACACATCAAATGAGGTATAAGAAGAAAGGAAGAATGGCCCCCTGTTCTGGAAAGACTCAGTGAAGCAGTATTCGGCAAAACCAGAACGGGGAAGTGGGAAGGGGTGGGTGAGAGGACAGAGGGAGAGAAGGGGGCTTGCAGAACTTTTGGGGAGTGGGGGGCTAGAAAAGGGGAAATCATTTGAAATGTAAATAAAAAATATATCGAATTAAAAAAAAACATAGGCAGAAGTGACCTCCCTACAAGATAAATTAGTGCCCAACACTATCTCCTGTTGACTCTAGATATTCAAAACTGAAGATGAATACTTAAGTCAGATAAGATTTGGTTCTGGTCTACTTATTCCTATATATACTAATTTTAATGACATTTCTGTACTATGAAAAATCAGGATGAAATTTGGTCCCCAATAAGAGATAATGAAGAGTGAGTTTATATTGGGCCTAGAAGTAAACAAATTATAAGTGATTATCATTCTGCCCTTAAAAATAGAATGATAGTTCATTTATGAGATTAGTGGGATAATGAGTTTTCTCATGAGTATATGTGCTATAAAAACTAGCTTGGCTAGATCTCACCTATCTCTTTCCATATAATACCTCATTACAATATTCTCAGCTCACTATCTCACTATATTATTTGCACAATGGATGAACTGATTACCTCTTTCTCAATCATTCTTTATCACTTATCTACTCTGGTTCAATGGAGAAAGAACATAAAAACACATTGGGTCATATAAATCAAACATTCTAGTCAATCTTCCCATGTTCTGTTCCTTTCTTGGCTCACCATTAGTAAACTCTCCATATGCCTGACACCTGACATTTCCTTTAGGGATCTCAGTTCAGCTCTTTTTAACTACTATTTCCTATTTGTCAGGAGCTATCTAGGAGAGACAAAGGCTAGAAAGTGACTTTTCTGGAGATAGCCCACCATTTTTATTTGCCAGATAATAGGTGAGCTCTGTGAGGCAAAGGCCCAAGAGGTTTCATCTCAGCATTGCTTCTTGCAGCTGATATGGGTCCTATCGATTTTGTTTCTGACTGAAATGTTCTTTAGTCACATAGCCATCTATGGCACATGTGCCCTATTCTTATCCTAATCTTTATTCAACATACCATACATATAGGCAGTTGTACTAAAATATGGGTACATGTTACATCATTTGTGTTACATTATATTACATGTTATATCATTTGTATACATTTATTTTTGTCCTTATTTTTCTTAACATTTTATTTGCATAGCCCTTTTAAGAAAATCAAATGCAAATTGCTAAGTAATCTTTGCAAGTCCTGATTCACAGAGATCTAAAAAATAAAATCTTTTGGAAAGAGTTAAAGGAGAATCTATAGATAGTGGGTAAAATACCAAGAATAGAGAGCTAAAAGATGGCAATCATATGGTCAACAAAAATAAGGCCTCGGTAAGAAGATTACAGAACAAGGGACAGACAAAATTGGATAGAAGCAAGGAAATTATATCATAAATACAGGAAGTCAACAAATTTGTAGGTGAGTCAGAATGCCAGAGCCCTGAAATTGAGCCCACAAAGTCTGTTTCTAGATGAAAAATAAGAAAACAGTCATAATAGCATAATTATCAAAAAATCTAAACGTAGTCTAGCAGAAGCACTCTGTTTCCCAAAAAAGAATCAGAGGCTGATGGTGGGAAAGCATATTACCTTCACAAGGCCTCATTAGTTTGTTGTCTAATAAGAATAAAATTAGAGTTTCTTAGTGATTGGTTCTACTTTATTATTTCTGATAAAAGACCTTAATGTAAGAAAGTGATTTGATATACCTGACAAATGAGGCATAGGATTAACAAATTAGATCATCTGAGCATTTAAGAAGATAATCACTAATAAGTCTTGTTTAAAAAAAGTTACTTGAAATCATTTATAATTACATAAAAATTGGAAACAATATAATTATCCAGTCGTGGTAGTATGCCCATATAATCATGATACAACTAGAAAATATATTTTAAAAATACTGTTACTAAAAGAGTAGCATAGCCTCACAATTTGTTCTGGAATAGAAGGGTAAAATACTAAATATGAAGTTGTAGCACTGTATAATATAAATTATATAAAAATATTATTGGAGAAACTGAGAATGAGTACACCTGAATATCCTTTGGATTCCTCAATGTGTTTTGTGCTAATGTATGCACTTATTTTCTTTTAATGAGCCTCTGTTCAGGACATATTGCTTTACTATTTAGAAAAAACTAATTGCCTTCCCTTTTCCACTTTGGAAGGCGTACTTGAGAGTTATGATGCAGTTGTCCTTCCATTTTGAAATTACTCTGGCTTTAAGACTGAAGAAAGTATTATAATGTAACTTCAAAATACTACAGACTTCTATACGTTAAAAAGATAACTGCTTACTCTGCATTACCAGCTCTGTATTTATTAATTGCTATACAGAGTGATATAAATCTTATATTCTAAACCTATAATATCATACTATAGAAAGATTCAATTATTTAACTAGCATTTACTAAAATAGACTACTCATTGTCATGTGTCATCTATACCTTTAAGAAGGTGGCTTGCCTTTTGAATAAAGAATTCAAGTAATGACGAATGCATAAATAAACTTAAAAATCATGGTGAACTATAGTGGAAATAAAATAAATGGTGGTTTCATAAAACGTATCACACAATATTTTACATGCTGCATTCTCTAGTGTGGTCAGGCTGTTCTTTTCTCCAAAATTCTGAGATATTCACATCAGTAGGCTACAGTCATGACATTCTGAGTACACTTTTTTTTCTGTTTTTAATGAATATTTTCTTTATTTACTTTTCAATGGTTATCTATTGCAGAAAATATTAAAAAGACTGTCAAGTTTCCATGTTATGCTGGGAACCAGCAGGCCACATGGCTCTAGTGGGATGTTTTCATCTCACCAGACCTTCTCTGGCTGGGAGCTGCTGAAATGTCTGCACCCAACTTGCTAGCTAATTTGACTCACTAAGTTCCCTTGGTGGGTTGTTGCCAAGTCAGTCCTATGCAACAACCTCCCACCCTGCTGTCAGGTACCACAACACCCTGGTAGAAACAAAACTCTTGAAACTGATAATTAACCAGATTTATATATCAATAAATTCTCAATTCATTAGATGCCCATACTATAAATTCAGAGCCAATTGATAATGATAAAAGCTGCCCACCTAGATTAGACAAGTTACCCCAATTATTCTATTCCTATATAACATAAATATACCTGTGGCTATTAAAACCAGGTGGATTCTGAATCATATGGCTTGTTGCCTTCTATCTTGCTTCCTCCTCTCTTTCTCTCTCTCCTCTGTCCCTGTCTCTGCAACCTTTAACAGAATTATTGCCTCCCCTTTCCCTGTCCAATCATAGGCCTCCTGATACACTACTATTTAAACTAATTGGACAGGGAAAATCTTGCTACAGTTATCCCCTTTCTGGGTCTCCGCTGTGGAAACCCCCTATCACATTCCCCATCCCCCTGCCTCTATAAGGGTGCTCTGCCATCCACCCACCCACTGTCACCTTCCCACCTTAGCATTGCCTACACTGGAGCACTGAATCCCCTCAGGCCCAAGGCCACTCTTCCCACTGATGTCCAACAAGGCTATCTCTGCCACATATGTGGCTGGAGCCATGGGTCTCTCCATGTGAACTCTTTGGTTGGTGGTCCAGCCTTCAGGAGCTCCAGAGTTTCTGGCCAGTTGACACTGTTGCTCTGCCCATGCGGTTGCATACCCCCTCACCTCCTTCAGTCTCTTCTTTGGCAAAGGAGCTAAAAAACATCCAGTGGGAAAAAAGACAGCATTTTCAGTAAAAGGTACTGGTTCAACTTGAGATCAACATGTAGAAGAATGCAAATTGAACCACTCTTTTCTCCCTGTACAAAGCTCAAGTCCAAGTGGATCAAGGTCCTCCACATAAAACCAGATACACTGAATCTTAAACAAATGGGCACAGGGGGAAAGTTTCTGAACAGAACACCAATGGCTTACACTCTAATATTAAGAATCGACAAGTGAGACCTCATAAAATTTCAAAGCTACTGTAAGGCAAAGGACACTGTCAATAGGATAAAATGGCAACCCACAGATTGGGAAAAGATACATACAATAGAGGGCAAATATCCAGTATGTATGAAGAACTGGGAACACTTTTCACATGCAATGCTACATTCTTTCTTCTGTCATCATTTTTATGTAAAGTCCAATTGATATGTCCAGAGTGCAGGCTCTCTTGCTTTAATATGACAAATTTCCTGTGCAAAATAAGATTTAGAGAGTCATGCATTATGTACTAAAAACTAATTTGCAAGTTCCATACAGTTCAACTATCTACCTCTATCAGTTCGTTTTCTTTATCCCTTTCCCTGTTTTTATCTGAGGAGCATTGCCCAATCAATGTTCTACAAACATTTCACTACACCAGAATATGCTACCCATGGACAGTCCCATAGAACAAACATTCCTTGAAGAGAAAATATGATTTGATTTGTAAAAGATAGTAAGGAGATGCCCTAAACAAAAATATTAAAGCATGAAGAAACTTTTAAAGTTTTTCATATGGACACCCTGATCAAATTTGCATAGCCCGAGAGATATAGAGCACTGATTGATACATAGGTTTCCTTAATAATGAAACCTACATTTGTTTGATTTTTTTCAGAGAAATTATGGGGCTTTGTTGTGTGAAAAGGAAGTATTTTGTTGTAATACTTAATTATGAAACCTTACCTATGCTCATACAAACACTGATTTAAATGTTCTTGATTCCTTATGCATATATGATGTTGTTCCTAAAGTATCATAATTTCAAGTATCTTACTGATTTTAATTATGGTCAATCAAATGTTTTTATATAATTTTTGGTGTGTCTTAGGAAGAAACACTTGGAAGTCATGAAGAAACTATTATTTGAAGACCAGATAGGCTGCCTGGAGACCTCACCCACTATCTATGTTTCCTGAGACCCAATTTTCAGCATCTCCGCTAGGGCTACAACAGATCATCCCAGCCTTTCTACAGCCTCCAACACCAGTATTCCCCTTGAATATAACAAAATAGGCCAGTAAAATTGGCAACACAGAGGCAACACTTTGAAAATCCAGAGAAGAAACAAAAACCAAGGATGAAAACATTAACTCAACATAATCCTAGTCACAATCCTGAATAATACAACAACTGCTACAGGTATAACCTTCCTGAACTGAAGCATACTACAGAGCAATTGTGATGAAAACCACAGATGCATCAATTAATATAACTGAAATAAAGACCTAGATATAAATCCACACAGCTATGGACACCTGAGTTTTGTTAAAAAAGCCAAAATTATGCATTGGAATAATTAAATGGTCTTGAACAAACGGTGCTAATCAAACTTTATGTATGAATGTTGAATGCAAATAGATTCATAAGCATTACCCTGCACAAAACTCAGCCCATGTAGATTAAAGACACCAACATAAAACCAGATACACTGAATCAGACAGAAGAGAAATTATGAAAAAGCCTTTAATGCATTGAATCAGGAGACAACTTGTGAACATAACACCAAAAGAGGTGACACTAAGAACTAAATGGGACCTCATGAAACTGAAAACCTTCTACAAGACAAATGATACTATCAATTGGATAAATGGACAGTCTACAGGGTGGGAAAAGATTGCTACCAACCCATCATTCAATAGACGACTAATATCCCAAACATATAAGGAACCCAAGAAACTAGACATCAAAAACTCAAATAATCAAATTTAAAAATTTGGAACAGGTCTCAATAGAGAATTCTCAATAGAGGAATCACAAATGGTAGAGAGGTACTTAAAGAAATGTCCAACATTCTTAGCCATCAGGGAAATGTAAATCAAAACTCTTTTGTTATTCCATCTCACACCTGTCAGAATGGCTAAGATCAATAACACAAGCGACAGTTCATGTTAGTGAGGATGTGGAACAAGGGGAATACTCTTTCAGTGCCGCTGGGAATCTAAAGCTGTACATCCACTATGGAAATCAATGTATCAGTTCTTCTAAAATTGGGAATCAATCTACTTCAAGAATTAGGATAATACTCTTGGCATATACCCAAAAGATGCTCCATCCCACCACAGAAACACTGGCTCAACTATTTTTATTGTGACTTCATTTACAATAGGCAGAAACTTAAAACAACCTGGGGTCCCTCAGCTGAAGAGTGGACAAAGAAACTATAGAACATTTATGCTAGGAAATATTACTTACCTGTTTTTTTCTGTTTTCTTTCTTAATGGCATCATAAAATTTGAAGGCAAATGTATGCAACTAGAAAAAAATCATCCTGTATAAGGTAACTCAGACCCAGAAAGACAAATGTGGTATGTATTCACTTACAAGTGCATATTAGTTATTATATAAATGATAACCAAGATATAATATATGGGCCCAGAGAAGTTAGGTAAAGAGAAGGACTTTAGGGGAAACATGTGGACCTCATTGATAAAGAGAAATAAAATCAATTTTACAGGTGGATTGCGGGCAAGTGAGGACTGGAGTTGGAAGGATCAGGTATGGTCATGAAGGGAAAGAGGAAGAAAGTGAGAGGAGAGACACCGGGAATTTGGGAGCATTAGAGTGGTGTTAAATAAGAAAGAGTCCATGAATGGTGGAGGAAGAAATGCTGGACACTGAAATGGTAAAAAGTGAGGAGAAGCAATGAAAAAATGATGTAATTACATTTTAAATATTTTTGTAAACTTCTTTTTACTTTGAGGAGGTACAATACAATACAAACAAACAAACCAAAACTTCCTGGTCCCCATACAAAAATATCTAGGGCCAGATAAATTCCACCAAGTCAAAAACAAATAAAACCCAAACAAACAAACAAAAAAGCAACTTAGTGCCAATACTCATCAAACTATTCTTCAAAATAGAAAAAGAAAAAAATTCTAAATTTCTTTTACAATACCAGAAAGAATTAATGATATCAAAGACAGAAAAAAGTACAAAACTAAAAAACTGTTTATAGGCTTACATCTCTGATGAACATAAACATGAGCATTCACAATAAAGTATTGAAAATTGAGTTCAAAATTATATTAAAATAGTGATGCATAATGATTAACTTACTTTAATCCTTATGATGCAAAGCTGAATTAGTATACACAAATAAATGCAATTCACTACTAAAATAGACTAAAAGACAGAAAACATATGATCACTTTCTTGGATGCTAAAGAGGCCAGTAACAAAATATAATATTCCTTCATGACAACATTCCTAGAGAGATTAGGAATAAATCCAATAAAGGAATATTGTGGACGCCCACAGCCCAGATCACCCTAAAGGAAGAAAAACAAAGTGTTTCCACAAAACTAAGGATGAATACAAAGATGTCTAGTATCACAATTTCTGTTAAATACAATGCTTGAGGTTTTGGCTAGAGCAATAATAAAAGTGAATGAGATGAAAGGATACAAATAAAAATTCAATAAGTAAAATTATCCTTATTTGCATAGACATGCAAAAAGGATAATTGCATGCATTGTCTGTATAGACATGATTCTATACAGATGAGAATGTAAAGCCTCCACCTGAAAATTCCTAAAAACTACACTCATAGAAGTATCATGACAGAAAATTCACACGTATAAGTTAGTACCCTTCACATGTATAAACAACAAAGACACTTTGAAAATGTTAAGAAAACAATTCTGTTCACAATTGCCATAAAAATTTTAGAATAAATTTAACCAAAGAAATGAAGGACTTTACATTGAAAATATTAAGACACTAAAGAATGAAGCTAAAGGAAAAACATATGGCAAAATTGAGAGACGTCACATAGTCAGAGTTGCAAAATTACTAGTGTGTAAATGACCTTCTTACCTAATGCAATCTCCAAATTCAACATGATCTCCATCAAAATTCCATTTGAACCCTTTACAATAAATTTAGACATCCTTCAATTCTATATGGGAATACAAAAAACCCAGGGCACCTAAAATAATGATGAAGAGAAATGACAATCAAGCAACAAAAGAAACAAAAACAAAACTTCTGAAGGTATCACCAACTTGGATTTCAACAGGTATATATAGCAATAAAAAAGACAGCATAGTGCTTCCAGAAAAAGAAAAAGGAAAGAAAAAAAGGAAAAACAAAAAAACAGACTCATTGACTGAGAGAATGTAACTGAGGTTCACTTATAAATCTAGCCTCCTACACCCATCTGAGATTTGGAAAAGACAGCATACAATGTAGAAATGAGAAAAACATCCATAACTGGTGCTGCTCAATTTGGATTGTTCCATGTAGAAAAATGAAAGTCTACCCTCAATTCTTACCCTGTACAAATCTCAATTAAGAATTAGTCAAGAACCTCAACATAAAATGTGATATTCTGAGTCTGAGAGAACAAAAGTGAGAAATGTACTTGAACCTATTGGCATGCAAAGGATTTTCTGAACAGCACTCCAGCAGAAGAAATTAATAACCACAATAACTGACAAATGGGGCCACATGAGTCTGAAAATATTTTCTACGGCAAAGATTTTTCTATCATTCAAGAAAACAAGTTCATAGAATGGGAAAATTTATGAGGTATACATCTGAAAGAGAGCTAGTATCTTCAATACATAAAGAGTTCCCCACATCAAAAAAGCAATCAATTTAATTTAAAAAAACGAATCATTCCAAACAGGTGCCCATGTGACAGGAGCCTGTGAATTTCCAAAATCTCCCAGTTCTAACTGCAGTGGTCTAGAAATTCAAAAGAGAGGAAATTAGGGTAATTTCTGAACTTGTATTTCATCTTGGGAACAGGGAATCGTATTCCCTGAAAGTTAATGCTTTAATTTCCTTGTTTCCATATCTTTATCTAGTCCAGTATGATTCCACTCCACTTCTGCCCAAAGAATTAATGTGGCTTTCCCATATAAAACTGCTTCCTGCCTTTCCATTTTTTCCCTCTGTGTTCACTATGGGAAACTCTTTTTCTCCTAAATTTTTATATGCATGCACAACTACTAACAACTTTATTTATTAGAAGAAAAATTAGAACCAAGACATTAAAACAAGTCTGCACAGTCTCACCTCTGAATACCGTATATATTCAAATTTTGTGACAGCCCCTATTCCCAGCCCTTATCTTCCTCAAACAATTCAACAGTCTTGCCTTCTTCTGGTACCACAATAAGTAGTATTCTGCCAATTCCTGTCTCAGTGAAGCTTGGCTATTCACTCAGAGCAGAAAACCTAATTTTAACCTTCAAAACATTCTAGCTTTGTAATAATATTGGGGAAAAAAAAGGATAGGTACGATGCTGTGTCAATGATGCAAATTTAAAAGCTTTTAAAATGGTCTGGAAAGAGGGCTCAGCAACCATCTGTAATGGGATCTGATGCCCTCTTCTGGTGCATCTCAAGGCAGCTACAATGTACTCATATAAAATAAATCTTTTTTTTAAAAAAAGTAATCTTTTTTTTTTTTTACACTCCAGATTTCACTCTCCTCCTGGTGCACCTTTTCCACATCCCATACCTCCTCCTGTGCCTCTGTCTCCAGGAGGATGCCCCCACTCCTCACCTCCTGCCCCTCCAGACTTTTAAACTCCCTGGGGCTTCCAGTCTCTTGAGGGTTAGGAGCATCTTTTCTGACTGAATCCAGACCTTGCAGTGATCTGAGCATTAAAAATGATATAAAGTTAATTGTTTTTATAAGTGTGCCATTTACTTTTTTGTTTGATTGGTTGATTGGTTTTGATGATGAAAAAGTGTATAAAATATATTTGACACTATAAGCACAAGTATAAAACTTAATGTGAAACTTCACAGCTGTTATTCTGAATATATAGAAGTTCATTGATTTTTATAAACAATGCTCAAATTAATTTTGGTATGTAATTTTTCATTTGCAAAGTACTTCTTTAATAATATCATTTTAAATATAAAAACAAAAATGCATTTTCCTCAAAAGAAAAAAATCATTAAAAATTATCTAGGGTTCCTAAAAAGAAAACTGCAAGTAGGTTTGAAAGACAGGCGTTCGTTGGGGGCTGGAGAGATGGCTCAAGGCTTAAGACCACTGACTGCTCTTCCAGTGCTCCTAAGTTCAATTGCCAGGAACAGTATGGTGGCTCACAACCACCAATCCAATTGGGATCCAATGCTCTCTTCTGGCGTGTCTGAAGACAGCTCCAGGGTACTTATATATGTAAAATAAATAAATAAATAAATAAATAAATAAAAAATAAATAAATAAATCTTTTTTAAAAAGTGAGACAGCAGGGCAGAGTACAATATGCCCAGATCAAGAGCTTTCAAACAGAAATAAAGAAAACAACTAGACTAGAAACCATTCTCATGACATTTTGGTAAAGAATGGGTTGCTCTCTGCTCTTGTTCCAAAAAACTTTCAGAGGGTAAATAGAAAATTAATGGACTAATTTCTCTGGGGAAGGAGATTTCAAAAGATGCTAATATTGACACTTTCACGTGGTTATTAAAATTCACTATTACGCAACTCTAAAATGAAGAAGAACAAGTGGGACAAAAAGAAATACATAATTTACAGTTTTAGGAGAAAAAGCATTTCAAAAGTTAACACTGAAGATAGGCCTGTGCTGAAAGAGATCAAGAGTTGAAGAAGAGGTTGGTCCTCAATGGAATAAAAGGAGGGTTAGCCTTGGGGTAAAAGGATTCCAACTTGTGAAATGAAAGGTTTAAGGCATTTTCTCCTCCTAAGAGCCAACAACAAATGAAAGCTATCACAAATGCTACTCACTGCCATCAGGCTCCATCCCAAGTAGGCAGTCAAGCATGACAGTGTCATCTAGGAGGTTTTGGGTTAAGAGTCATGAAGGATATATGTGTGAAGGAGCTGTGCTATCTTACTTTGATGTTAATGAGGAAGGCTAAGTATTTGATAAAAGAGACTCTACAAGAAGGTCATGAGTAGGCAAGAGATCCCAAAAGGCCCTTGTGTGATACTGTCATAGTGAAGATGCTATTATGTTGGAGACTCTAATATGATGGCAATTCCTGTTTGTGAGAAGATGTCAAGGAATGGTGCATGCTATCCATGCAGCCAGCACAAGGAAGACAAGTATTATGAATGTAGCAAAGTCAGAAGGGCAGAGCTAGCTTAGCCATTTTATATCAGACACAGAGCTAAAGGATAAGGAGTTTGCCCTGCTGACTTTCAGTCTTGCTTTCGCCTAGTATTGTCTCACTGTGCCCCCATTCCTCCTTTTTTGAAATGATAATATATTATCTATGATCTCTATGATCTTGTATGTTGGAAATACACACACACACACACACACACACACACACACATTTTACTTTTACAGGGTTACAATTAAGAGATTGTCTTGAGTCTAAGAAGAGGCTTTGAACTACAAAGCAGTATTGAGAATAAAAGTCTATGGAAGCTTTAGAAGCTAGACTAAAGATATTTTGCCCTAGGATATGGTCATAAGCCTGAGTTCAAAAATCAAATGTGGTAGTTAAATGATAATGTCACCCGTAGGTTCTCATGTTTAAATACTTGGTCTCCAACTAATGTCATTGTTTGGGACGAATTTGTAGGCATGACCTTGATGGAGAAGATGTGTGACTGTTGATTGGCTTTGGAACAGTCCACTGCTTACAGTTTACTATGCGAGCACCCAGCTCTTTCTTTCATCATGTCTTTGCTCCACAATTGCATACTTTATGTCTCTGAAATTATAAGTCCAACTAAGCACTTTCTTTTATAGGTTGTCTTGTTCATGGTGTTTTTATCATAACATTGCAAACTAACTAAAACACTCACAAAATGACCATAAAATCGAGAAGATGCTTGGGTGAAAATAAGAAAAGGAAATATATCAATATAACTCAAGTTCAGAGAAGTTAATCAAGAAATGACAACATGAAGTGAGAATAATTTACCTGGAATTTCAAAGGACTGGAGCTTATTTCATGATCAAATATTTCTTCCACATACATCACTTTAATGATCATTTCCTTTAATTTAAAATTAACCTATAAATCTTGTTAATATAGAATAAAGATAGTCTATGTAATTGCACTCTGACTTATATCTGGACTATGGCAAGAACTCAATAAACGCTAATCATTGTTGGTAAAAGTAAAAGTTATGGGTTTATTGATAGTGAAAGAGATTGTCATAGTATTTCATTATTTGAAGAGACATCATGACTATGGAAACTCTCATAAAGAAAAGCATTTATTTGTAGCTTGCTTACAGCCCAGATGTTAATTGTCATTATGACAAGTAACATAGTGGTATGCAGTCAGACATGATACTGGAGAAGTTGCTGAGAGTTCTACATCTCTATCTGCAGGTAGAAGGATGAGAAGGGACACTGAGCCTGGCTTGAGCATTTGAAACTCCAAAGCCCATCCCTAGTGAAACACTTTCAAACAAGGCCACACATTCTTATCCCTGTCAAGTAGTTCCACTCCCTAGTGACTTAGCATTCACGTATATGAACTATTGTTCATAGGAATATTCCTATTGAAACCACTATATCCTACTCTTTGGCCCCCATAGGCTTGTAGCCATATAATAATATAAAACTACATTCAATCCAACTTCAAAAGTCCCTATACTCTGTTGCAGTCTCAACACTGTTAAAAGTCCAAAGTATCATTTGGGACTAATGACAGTCTCTTAACTTTAACCTTCTGATAAATCAAAATAATAAGAAAAATAAAACAGATCACATGCATCCAACATAAAATGGCACAGAATATATATTACCATTTGAATTAGGTTAACTCATGAACCAGGTACTAGAGAAGTTGCTAAGAGTTCTACATCTGGATATGCAGATATCAGGAAAGTCTCCAAAGCCCATAAAAATAAATAGCATAAAGCAAACACTTTTCCTTAAGTAGACCCTATCATCCCTGGGAATATATTTGTCTGTATTTAGAATATCCCTTCCTTTCTCTTATAAAACTATTAGTCATGATTTTATGTTGGTATTAATGAAACTATGACATTATCTTAATAAATAATATCAGAAAAATTATTTATAAATAAGATTCCATTTATAGATACTTCAACTGGGACTTGAATAATATGACCCATGACATATACTATCTGCAAATTTGAAAGAAATACATGATATGGGGAGTAAGAAAGTGATCTCTTGAATTTTACTACTTATATTTTTTTCTTCTGAAGTCTTCTGCAGCTCAAACTTTCTTTATGTCTGATAATGATCTTAAACTTCTTGCTTTCTGTCCTTAATCTGCTGAGTACTGCTATTACAGTCATGTTCCACAACACATAGTTTTATGCTCTTCTGGGAGCTAACCCAGGGCTTTAATCCTGCCAGGAAATTACCCTATCCATGGAGCTGTGTCCCCAGGTCTCTGTTTCTTGCTAGTCAAAGTAAAAACAAAAAGAAAACAGTTCTCTATGATCTTTAGGTTTTGTCAGCCACAATCATTGATCATATCAGACATGAGCTGATTTCTGTTGTTTCATAGGTTCAGACTGTGACCATTTCTGACATTCCTCAGCATTGGTCCCATCTAGATAAAGGAGCTTATCTTTAGCAGAGGATTAAATTCGAGGGAAAGAGGAAACTCTAGAACCAAACTAAATATCAATCTCTTTCTTTAAATAACAGTGACTTAGTTTCCTTATTTGTAAAATTAGCATGATAGATTGATGACAGAATATTACATTTTTTATTTCAGCATTTAGTAAATATATAAACACTTGAACAATATCTAGAATTATAAGAATAGTTACTGTTACCTTGTTAAATTAGAGCAATTACTGATTACTGTTGCTTCCTTAGATTCCTTGGTTTTCAGATTTTGATTTTTATCTATTGATATCTGTTTAGGTAAATTTAGAATATTGTTACACCTGAGCCTAAAGGGTGTGAAGAAAAACTTATTTAACCCACAAGTCATTCTATGACCAATATAATTTTTCTTTCTTTTTTCTTTTTTTTGTTTTGTTTTGTTTTGTTTTGTTTTTTGTTTTTTGAGACAGGGTTTCTCTGTGTAGCCCTGGCTGTCCTGGAACTCACTCTGTAGACCAGGCTGGCCTTGAACTCAGAAATCCGCCTGCCTCTGCCTCCCAAGTGCTGGGATTACAGGCGTGCGCCACCACTGCCCAGCCCGATAATTTTTCTTATTTCCACTATTTCAGAATTTTTTTTTTTTACAAAAAAAGTATCTTTAAACATAAGTATATTTTAAGATTTCTTTGATCAAATATCTTGATGATAAATTCTAGGGGACATCAGAAACGGAGTTGTAGACCTGGAGACATGGGTAGATGGGTAAGCACTTGATATGCTCTCCCAGAGTTTTCACATTTCATTTCAAGTAGCCATATTGGGTAGCTGCCAACTGCCTGTAGCTCCACCCTCAAGAGATCCAACACCTCTGGCCTCTAAGAGCACCTAGAGTAATATGCTCATACTCCTACTACACACACACACACATACACACACACACACACAAACACACACATACACACTCATATACACACACACACTCACACACACAAACACACACACACAAACACACATACACACACACACACACACACACACACACACACACACACACGATTGAAAATGTTAAAAATGTCTTTAAAAACAAACTTGTTTTTGTACTCCATATGACTTGAAATCTCAATCATAGCTATAAAACTTTTCCAGGATAGATTTTTATTCAAGCATGTTAGAGAATTGAATGTTTTACCAGCTTTACTTTGAACACTTATTGCTGTTTCTTCATCTTATCTAAGGAATTTAAGACTTATCCATAAACAGAAAATTCAGGGGACAGTGCAACTGATAAAGAGAAACACATGGTTTCCTTGGTAGTCTGTGCTCCTAAAGGACAGAGCAGACATCATTTATCCTTGTTCTTCTAGGTGTCTTTTAGGTACAAAAGAGATAATTAACATATTTGGTAAATGAATGAATAACGAAATGACTAAGTGTTGACTTAATTAGATCAACTTAGAAAAACGCACATGAGGCTCTACTGAAATATGTTTATTCATAAATATCCACCAAAATATTTTATGCATTCTTAATATGAAAGTAGAATTAGTATCTCACAAGACTAGAACACACTCAGTGAATCATTTGGGTGTTTGCAGGCCAATCAAGATACTATTACTTCTAATCAGTATTCCTAAAAGTGGTTAATGTTTCCCCCCCAGCCCTCATCCCCATGCTTGACTTGCAAGCACTCAGGTGTGAAATTCATTCTTGTCTTTAAGAACATCTTAGTAATTAGTCGCCTTCTGAATCTTGGAACCAGAGTCTCCCACTGATGGGTTAAAATGAGGGGGAACACTTCAGCACACATAGCCATCAGCTTGTCACAATGAAGATTTATTAGATCTAGCCAGCCAAGTGATCACTAGAAGAAAATAATCAAAAGAACAAATTTCCAGGGTGTGTTCAGCAAGTCTTTCTTTTATTCAGAAAGCACGCAAAACTCCAGTCTATTACAGAACAGGGCCCAAGGGAGGGGGGACAGTGCATTTCCTAGCCCAGATCTTGCTTGAAGACATTGACCTGGAAAACACTATTACATTGGAGATCAATTTTTGTTTATAAGTGGCTTTAAACTTTGTGGCGCTTAGTTGAGGTCTTTGGGATTTGTTTGGCTGCCAGCTCAAGCTGCTGTTTGAAAAGAGCAGCACCATATGCAGCACATGCATATTCAGTGGTGTAGTTCTTCCTGTGGGAAGGGGAGTGCCAGGGCTCAAGGCTCACAATGTGAATTTGCATCTCACTTTGCATAAATTTGCATGCAGACTTCATAAGCCTCTAATTTCAAGTATGTAAAATGAAACGAATCAATGCAATCTACTGCAATTGTTTTCCAAGGCATTAATCACATGAAATACACCCCAGCTTTCCTTAACCAATTAATTTAATCACATCCAAGGTTAGCAAAGACAGGAAAGTAATGAATAATGGTTGCCTAGTGCCTGGCCTAACATTGAAACTGCATATGTATATGTTTGATCTTCTATATTTACTCAGTATGTCTTTCTACCAATCTTCCTATCTTTGTAGAAGGTATTAATATCTTTAAAACGGTGTATTTTGTTCCACTACCTATCTCGGAGTAACTATATATTTCTACTTTGTATAATTCAAAAGGGGTCATGTGACTTAGTCTGACAAATGAAATGTGAGTGGAAGTGGTATAGGTGCCATTGAAATGGAAACATTAAGAGTTAAAACAAGGTGCAGTGCCTAATTTTTTCCCACAGTATAAGCAACCTTCTTAATTAAGATTATACCATTGCTTTGGCTCTAGGTGAAGACAAAGAAAACCATATATAATCTGCAAGGGTTTATATATATATATATATATATATATATATATATATATATATATATATATATATATATATATATAAAATCTGCAAGGGTTATGCAGCAGAAGACATATAGTCATGTGGCAGATATTAGACTGTTCTTTACTCCAACATAGCTAAAGTATGATAAATCATAAGGCATACATGCTTTGAATTAGTAGAAGGAGATGTAATTTCATTTCAAAGCTTTATCAGGTTGGCTAAATGTTAACAAAACTGAGGCAGAAGAAAAAGTGTTATATGATATATTTCATATAGCTAGGCAGTATATGTGGTTGGTGAGACAATGCTTCTGTTCAGGCCCATTTTACATCTTCATATATAATATAAGGTATATATTATATATTCTCTATATAAGAGAATATATTATATATTCTATGTTTGTCAAGATAGTTAGACTATTTAAGTTCCTTAACATTGGCAAAACCATAAAACTTTGATTATTGAGACAGAAAATATTTTTGTCTTTATGAAATTTTGAAGTTCTTCCTATCACACGATGAAATAGAACTCAAATAAGTGCTACTTTTTACGTAATGTTTCTTAGTACATTTTATAGCATGATGAAAGAAATTAAAGTTGTTACCCAATGAATAATCAAACAATGAATCCTTAAATCCTTAATCTGAAAAATTGAGAGAGTTTTTCTCTATTCCAGGAATAAAAGTATATGAACAATTAAAAATAATGCAGTAATATACCTGACAGAAATTTAGGGTATAATTTTCTTGGAGACAATCAATCCCGGTGGTTTTGCTTCTGTCCCACAATGCTGTCCTACAAATTCCAAATGTGTAGTAATTTGTCACTGATCCTAAGAATGCAGAAGGTCAAAAAAGAAAACATGATAATGCTTTAGTATGTTTTATTTTTATATTATTCCCAAAAGTGGAGAACCACCAATCACAGATATGTGGTTTCTCATTTTTCCCCATGCCCACATAGCTGGTTTATCAGTAATCTTTATATAATTAATAATTTCAAAGTTGCTTTGAAATTTCCTCAGACCTATTACAAAATTAGTTTTTCCCTTAGAGAAAGTAATATAGATATTTTCTACTCTGTGAAACAAACCTGAAAAGAAAAAGTTAAATATTTAGTGAAAAACCATGAGGAAAACAAAATGGAACAATTGCTTTCTGAAAGAGTGGGGATTTAATTTACATCTTCCAATAACCCAGAAGTACAATTGTATATCTGATCGTTTTGTAGTAGTAGCTCTTCCAGAAGAGTGATAGCTTCTGGCTGTCTTTAGATATGGATGCTGTAAGAGCGATGCTTCATACCAAATTTAATGGTTATGAAAATTATTTGGAGGGCTCTTCATTCTAGAAATTCCAGATAGAAAGAAAGTGAAAAGAGAAATCATTTAAGTTTTAAAACTGACAGTAGATCTAATATAATAATGCTTGTTAATTATCAATGGTTGGAGTACATCTCAGGAGCACGCTGCTTCTTCTTATTTAGCATGAAACCTATTTCTTGGATTTGAGGTACTTAAATCACTGAAGGAATGGAGAGGTAGAATTGAGTTGTTTGGAATAAATGTTTCTTTAAAAAATGTATCTAGGTTCTGTTGTCCAAGAATCAAGTACATTGTGTCTTTAAATGGGTATTGCCTGAGGATCTTCCAGGAATTCTGTGGTCCTACAATGTTCCTTCAAGAAATGCCAGAGCTGTGCACACCAGCTTTATCTTGGCCATTGAATACTTTGTCCACAAGGGAAAAGCTGCGTTTGGGGGCTAAAGTTTAATTTGATGAATAAGCATTTTTTTCTTTTTGGATATTAACAATTTCTAATTTCATTCTCTTAGAATATTTTCTTCTGTTGAATATTTTTTTAATTAAAACTTTATGGCAAAGAGCTTGCAAATAAGCAAAATGCATTGATACATTAGAGTCTATCCTGAGGATAAATGTTAGAACAGCTACTCTGAAACTGTGGACCTTCACTCCAGGTTTTACAATTTAACTTCCAATTACATTTATATTCATTTATCCAACCTGAAGTCAATGTCAGGGGTAAAAGTAATCAAAAATAGCTTTATAACTAGCTGTATCTCATTTTCCACGACTCATGTGTCCATTACCTGTATTTTGTTCTTCCTCAGATTTCTTGGTGATGTATATTTTGACTAAGGTCTAGAAATTCTGTCTGATGACATTTTATAGTCATTTCAGCATGCATTTCTCTGGTGGCTAGGGATAGTGACTACTTTTAGAAATAGTTATTGGACATTGTATTTCTTTCTTTTTGAGAATTGCTTATTAAATTCATCAGTGCATTTGTTGAATGGCATATTTTATTTCCTTAGAATATATTTTTCAAATTATTTGTAAATTCTGAATACTAGCACTTCATCTAAAGCAAGCAGATAAAGATTGTCTCGTATTCTGTAGGATGTCCCTTTGTTGTGATAGTTTTTCTGCTGTGCACAAACCTTATTTTTGCCTCTAGGGATGATCATTTTCTGCACTAGTCAGATGATCTTAGTGAAGGTGACAAATTTCTTATCTTTGACTTTAGGTCCTCAAATTCTGCAGTAATGGCCACATCCTAACCATGACACTGACCACTAACACTAAGACCACTGCAGAACATGCTGAAGAAGCAGGCACTGCCTCCTAAGTCTGCTCTGCTCCATACCTTCCTGGCCCTCCCTCTGTACTTCTAAATTCCTGCACTGCTGCATAGGTGTTTGTGCCATTTTGTGTGTTGGGGTGAAGAAGCAGAACTGGTTTTAGTACAAGGTGAAATACATGAATCTAATTTCATCTTCTGTATGTAAAAATTCATATTTGACAACACCATTTGTCATATGTATAGTGTTTTCTGCTAGGTATGTTTTTGGTGTCCTATAAAGGGGCATAGATTTGTCATCTTATTTCCATTACATTGGTTCACTTATTTTTATGCAATTATCAGGCTGTCTTTGTTACTATCTGTTTCTAGTATAATTTGAGATTGGGAACCATAATACTTGCAGTATTATTCTTACTCTTCAGAAGTACATTAACTATTCATGATCTTTTGGAGTTGCACATGAATACTTGATTTTTTTTAAATCAGTAAAATAAGACACTGGAATTTGATAATTATTTTATTAAATTGGCCAATTTACTTTGATAAGATAGTCATTTTCATAATATTAATTCTTCCAATAAAGGAGCTTTGAAGATGTTTCCAGCATCTACTATCTTCATTGATTGACCAATCTTCATTGATTGACCATTTCAGTACTTTGAAATTTTCATTGTAGAGGTCGTTCTCCTTTTGGTTAGTTATGTTCCTAAATTCTTAAATTTTGGTATTATTTTGAAGTGGTATATATTTCCTAATTTCTTTCTCAGACTGTACAGAGTTGCTACATATAGCAATTATGTATTTTTGTTTTAGGGTTTTAGTTCTAGGGTTTTGTTCTAGAGTTTTAGTTGCTACAGGAATTTTTCAGGTACAGAAAATATTAATCAGGAATGTTGCCCACCTAGAACATTGAATAAATATAATATTATTCATTCTTTAGGTGTTTGGAATTTTTCCTGTTCTTAATGTCTTTCAAGTTCCTTTTGTAGTTTTGGAGTCAATTGGTGGTAATTTTCCATTGGTTTTCAGTGAAGCTTTGGATATAACCTATAATTTCAATGTCACCATAATTTAGCCACTCTTAATATGCCCATTTCTTGGAACACAAACTTTTATTGCTATAATAATTCTCACATTATTTATAAGTAATGGAGTACCATAACTACTGACCTTCATGGCCAGTACAAGATTTTTTTAGTTGGGTATTTTGCTGTTGTTGCTTTGGTTGAAGGGAAATTCCAACTCTTTGTAAATTTTGTTCCTAAACTAAAGTCTTTTAAAATGTCTGCACATTTAGAAAGATATGTATTGCAAACCCATAAATGTGACAATGTGGTGCCTACCAGAAGCACAGTGAAACCCTATTGTAACCCTTATGTTATATAGTATGAAAAACCTTTTTCAAATTTTGCACTGAGGTAAGAAGGCTGACCTGTAGATGGAAAGTTGAGTTCCAAGAAGGCACAGATCTTATGGAGAGGCTGAGCAAACCCCATGATATTTGAAAGAGGTAGTACTTTAATTTTGTTTCTGTGAAACAAGTGAGGTTATTGTTACCACTGATGAAAGAAAAATAAAAGATATTAAATTGAATAAGCAAGCAAAGCCAGCTTTGGTGCTATGACTATACAAAAATGAATCTATCATGGTTGCTAAAACAGTTTCTCTTCAACAGGTGCTAGACAGTATTCTTGAGAAAGGTAAATATTTGTTTTATAGTTAGGATGTTGGAAAGAAGCAGAGTTAGACAGAGATGCTTACATTGAAGAGGTTTTGATGAAGGGATTATTTGTATTAGGGTGAAAATGTTGAAAAGATTGACTTAAGTTTAGATCTCAGAGATCGTAAGTAGAAAGTTCTTTCTCCTTCTATATATCATGGCCAGATAAAATGCAGGTATCAATCCATAGGAGGCAGACCTATGAAAAAGGGAGGAGAAAAATATCCCTGGAAGCACAGTATAGAGAAAAGAGGGAGCAAGGAGAAAATTCCACAGCTTCTCTGAGCTCATACCCTAAAACTCTTGCATTTCTCTGGCTAAATCTAGTCAGAAAATGCAAGGAGTGGCCTGCAATTTTGGGCAGAATATAGATCACACAGAGGTGAGAGGGCAAAAAGGAAGATCAAATGTATCAACATTCTTGTGCACCATGCTTTTTTTTTTTTTTTTTTTTTTTTTTTTTTTTTTTTTTTTTGGTAATTTTCAAAATAGCTGAATTTAGTTTCAGACATCAGTTCTGTATGTATGTGCAGGCAAAGAACAATGGAAAATTTGGCCCTACCATTGCCTGTAGGACAAACAGACCCACATTTTTAGATTTATCTAACTTTGCCTAAAATTGTTAACGTTTTCTTTTGCATGCCAGTGTATCATGGATTCCTATTTCTCATTTCATAACTTTCTTACAACTTAGTCTTGCTTATCCAAATTTATACTTTACCTCTTTAAATATACTGATCAACATTTACATTATAAATGAACCCCCTGTTTCTTGATATGTTTTTAATGGGTGTACTGTCTGGTTTTGTGTGTCAACTTGACACAGGCTGGAGCTATCACAAAGAAAGGAGCTTCAGTTGGGGAAGTGCCTCCATGAGGTCCAGCTGTGGGGCATTTTCCCAATTAGTGATCAAGTGGGGAAGGGCCCCTTGTGGGTGGTACCATCCCTGGGCTGGTAATCTTGGGTTCTATAAGACAGCAGGCTGAAGAAGCCAGGGGTAGCAAGCCAGTAAGGAACATCTCTCCATGGCCTCTGCATCAGCTCCTGCTTCCAACCCTGCTTGAGTTCTAGTCCTGACTTCCTTTTGTGATGAACAGCAATGCTAAGGTGTAAGCTGAATAAACCCTTTTCTCCCCAACTTGCTTCTTGGTCACGATGTTTGTGCAGGAATAAAAACCCTGACTGAGACAAAATGGTACCAGCGTAGTGGGGTACTCCTGTGACAACCTGACCACGTTTTGGGGAGGACTGTGGAAGGACTTTGGAACTTTGCGTTAGATGATCCCTTTGGTGTTAAGAGCTCTGTGGAATGTTCTGTAGGAGCTTGGAAGATAATGTTGAGAACATTGCAGAAGATGGAGGCCTGACTTGTGAAATTTCAGAGGGAAGATTAAAAACTCTTAGAGTGGCCATGTTTTGATTGTGAAGATTCTGTGGTTTTGCTTAGCTGGGGATGAAGAATCAGCTGTGATTAACAAGATACCAGAACCACTAAAGCAAACCTTTGTGTTACTGGGACTACTGATGCTGGTTAGCTGGAGCTAAGAAATTAGTGGTGATTAAAAAGAGACCAGCATCACTGAGGTGAAATCTGGGAAGTGTTTTCTGAGAGCACAGAGAGTATGTTTCAGAGATAGCCACAGTTGTATTTTGTGCTGTGGCTGGACTTGGTACTGTATAAGAGTCACCCAGATGGTTCTGGTTTTGAAGGCATGAAGGGGTCATGAAGAGAAGCTGAGGCTCTTGGCACAGTGAGAGGCCTCAGAAGGCCATTGGTGAAGGTGCAATCTCAGTTGCAGTTGATGGCCCAAGACTTGAAGGGATCATGCATAGTAGCAGAGGCTTGTCACCATGAAGAGAGCCTATGAGGGGCTATTGGTGAAGCCTAATTACAGTGGAAGATAGCAGTATTTTGGGGATGCCAGTACCATGCAATGACCACCAAGAACAGCAGCAGCTATGGAGTACAGGCAGCTGGCGCCTAGAAGACAAGCTGTGTGCTATAAAGGGCAGAGCTGGAGAAGTGACCCACAGCCATGGAGGAGCCCGGAAGATCGTGAGTTGGATCCCAGACATTGAACCATTGGAGTTTGAGTTTTGCTTTTGGTTGTGACTGTGCCCTGATGTTTCCCTCTCGAAGGAAGAAAGTATTTTAGTGGAGCCCACAGTTAAGAAAGACTGAATTTTAAAGATACTGGACATTTTAAAGTGATTGAACTTTTAATATGTAAAGACTGTGGGACTTTTAAAGTAATTTAGATCTTGGGGATGAATAAGAAAGTAAGGGTTGAGGCTTAATAGTGATGTGTTTGTGTGTCAAGTTGATAAGGGGTCAATGTACTGACTGGTTTTGTGTGTCAACTTGACACAGGCTGGAGCTATCACAAAGAAAGGAGCTTCAGTTGGGAAAATGCCTCCATGAGATCCAGCTGTGGGACATTTTCCCAATTAGTGATCAAGTGGGGAGGGTCCCTTGTGGGTGGTACCATCCCTGCTGCGCTGGTAATCTTGGGTTCTATAAGAGAGCAGGCTGAGCAAGCCAGGGGAAGCAAGCCAGTAAGAAACATCCCTCCATGGCCTCTGCATCAGCTCCTGCTTCCAACCCTGCTTGAGTTCTAGTCCTGACTTCCTTTTGTGATGAACAGCAATGCTGAAGTGTAAGCTGAATAAACCCTTTTCTCCCCAACTTGCTTCTTGGTCATGATGTTTGTGCAGGAATAGAAACCCTGACTAAGACAATGGCATTCATTTGGAATCCATATCGAGCACAGTTCAGGGAAACAAGATATCTTTGGTAGCAAAGGAGAATTTATCAGTTTTGGGAGTATGAGATGGGTACATATAGGCCAGGTATTTGTTGGCATCATCTCATGGGATATCTCTAGCAAACGTGACTTTACCAAATGTGGCTTGTCCATGTGGAAAAAGAGGGCAGGTAAAGATTCATGTCAATAGACAAAGCACCTACTGTAACATACAACCATGGTACCCATGAATGACCACACCATCTTTGTTGAAAGAGAAGAGAGAAAAGTTAGTAGTAGCAAATGGTAAATGAAGTAAAAAATTCTCCAACATATTATTGGAAAGAATATGAATATAAAAAAAATAGGGCCCATGGTTCTAGAGCCCCTACCACTTCCAGAAGTCAGTAAATATGTAGTGTGTGCTTTGGTAGTAACTGGTGATAAAAAGATGTTTAACCTTGTATGTAACATACCAGTTTTTCTGAGTTTGATAATCATATAGACTTCTCATAAGAACTGTTTTTGCCTCTTTGTTGCTAGTAATCCATGAAAATGTTATTTCTATCTGTTTTTTTTAAAAATAGATAAAGATCTCAGTATCTTTATTCAAAAAATAGAAATAATAGTTACCACTTACAGATTGTGCAGAGTAATAAAACACTATGCATAAAGTATTAAATAAATACAATAGGACAAGGAGATAATAATCTCGTACTTTAAAAGTTCTAACCACATTTGCGTTCTTAAGTATATAATTTATATGGACATAAATCGCGTCTAACTACTGACCCACAGGTACAGAGGAAATTAATTGTAATTATTATCTCCCTTCATATGTTTATCATTTCAAAGTTCCCCTTCATTTTATCAAATACATACTTTAAAAATAATTAAAATGGAGAAATATGGCCAATAAAACAAAAAGAAAAAAATTATACTTGCACTGTATGTCAGTGATTTAAATTCTTAGTGGAAATGAAAAGGAATTCTAGAAAGAAGTAAGGAAAAAGGGACAGTATATATATACACAGAGAGAGAGAGACATCTCCCTATCTATGTATATCTATCTATACCTATATATACCTTTCATTCCAGAAATATATATTCTATGAACATGTCATCTTATAAGTCAAAGTGAGGACAAGAATAAGTGCTATTATAGCAATTTTCAGTCTGTTTGCTATTTTGATTGCTGTGACTGCATTGGGGAATGACAACTGCTTCTTGAAATGGCATGTATTTATGTACTGATAAATCAATCAGTCAGTTGATCTTGGGAGCTTCAAAACCAGCAGGTGTATCAAAACAGCCACAATATAAGTTGTGAATCTTCATGCTGCCACCTTCATAGCAAGGACAGACTGTGATCATCATCTGGTTGCATCAGCTGTGTATTTGTTCCTTACAGCTACTGTAACAAATTGATACTTTTAAAAATGGACATATTTATTACATATATTCATGAGATGAGGTTGACTCTAATTTTTGTTATTGAAAATAGTGACAAAATAAACATAGGACTATAATTTGCTCTCTGGCATGCTTATTTCATTTGTTTTGGTTGTATATCTGGTAATGCAAGACTGTTAAACAGTAGACCTGTTTCTAGGGTTTAACTGTGGCAATTGCTTATTCTGAGATCAGATCTTATTGCATAAGATAGCATAGATTAAAACTTTCAGTCTTATTGACTTTGGTTTCTGAGTGCAAAGATTATAAACTGATACTTCGTTTATGATCTAAGTTGTAACTTGAAGTAAACAGGCATTGAGATCCTAATATATTACAAAATAGCCTTCAAACTAAAACTAGTCAAGATTCAAAATGAGACACTTCATTCTCTTCAATGGAGCAGTTAACAAAGACACCATTACTATCCAAAATGTGTATGTTCCAAACTCTGGTACACCTTTTCTGATAAAAAATGAAAGATAAAAATGCACAACTAGAGTAAAAAGCATAAACTATTATCTACTCACTAAGTGATTTAATTATCACACTTTCTTCAACATACAGATTATTTGAACAAAAAATAAATAGAAAACCTTCAGAATAAATAAAATCATATATAAATGAGCAGCATTACACAATAATCTGAAGGGAACAGTAGTATTACATATTGTTTGGTAGTAACCAACAATGGTCTAATTGGACTTAAGGCTTGATCAACAATATGCAAATGATTTATTTTCCTGAAAACCTATGCAGATACCTAGTGAAATCATGGATACTGAAGAACATACAACTATCACTTTAGTACACCAACACAATCCCTAACAACATCCCAATATGTACAATAATACCCACAAGCAAGTGTATCTCTTACCTCTCATCAACATATAGAGACCATTATAGAAAACCAAAACTGATCA